>NW_004440302.1:52567-82811 GCF_000330505.1 Entamoeba invadens IP1
ATAAGTCATTTTATATATTTTTCTTGTGAAAAAAAATTGTTTATATTCAATCAAGTTTTGTTTTGAAATTTTAAATAATCCTATTTTGAAATTTGTGTATTTTTTAGATTGCTTTTTTTATTTAAAGATCAAAATTTAAACTCTAAGACAAAAATACCATTGTGTTGACACGTTTAGAAATAAAGACACAAATTGATTAACTTCACTATTTTCTCAAAAATTGGATTTTTTGGCAAAATTGATTTATGGTAAAGAGATTATTAAAAATAGTGTTTTTATTGCTATAATTGGGGTGCAGGCTGGAAGTCTAGTCGAAACCTTAGTACCAAATATGCAATTATCAATCAAAATTATTATTAATTATAGTATTTTTAAATAAAATATAAAAACAAATATTAAATATTAGAAACATTTTTAATAGAAACTTAAAATAATTAGATTTAACAAGTTAAAAAATACACAAGAAGTCTTATTCCATAATAAATTTTGTTTCAGATACACTCCAAAAATAAAGTTATTTTAATTGATTTTAATTAATTATTCAGTTTCGAGAAGATACAGACTATTTGTATGTTTTGATTTTGATTGGTCAGTTAACCCACAAATAAGCAAAACCCACAAATACGAAAACCTACAAATAAGCGACTTTGACTGTAATTAAATTCAAAACCACAGAATTTTATATGTATTTTTTTATCTATTGAAGTAAAAAAGCGGGAAAAATACATAGATATTGTTATAATTGCTAAATAATTATTTTATTATCAATATGAATAAATACAAAGTTAATAGTTGTTTTTTGAAAAATACTTTTTTAATTAAATATTGCTTATTTATACGTTGCCATTATACAAATTTGGCAATAATATATACTAAAATAATAACAAATTTTTTAGATTTAATCATAAAAAATTAGTAAATAATTAATATTTAGAATTAAATTTAATAGTACAAGGGTGAAACTGAAAATATAAATTTAAAAGCGGATGTATTAATTTGGGGTTTTTGATACCAAATTTGGCATTTTTCTAGGTTTTATGATTCGTAAATTAAGCCAACCCCTTTGATTTGAATTTGACAATGAAAAACAATGCAAACAAAATGAAAAGAATCACTAATTAAGTTTTGTAACGATACCAACATATTAATATTTTAATAGTATTTTAATTATATCAATGGTTATATAATAATTCATCATGGATTTGTGTGTTTATAATAATCAGCTAAAGTAAAAAATGAATCAATAGTAATAATTGTTATAATTAAACCATTATAAATAGTTGACGGTGTTTTATTGTAAATTTGTTATTATTCAATTGTATTTTCAGGGTTTAAGACAAAACACAACCTGTTCACAACTAAATAAACATATTGAGGGTGTTTAAACGTGTGGGTGAGTATTAGCTTTATGGTTTGTTTATTTATTTATTATCAACGCAGTTATTTAAAAATGTTATGTTGACGTTCAGATTGGTTAATGCAGCTCATTATTACACTTTGGTTTGTGTTTTTCATACGCAGGCCGGTTGTGAAGGCTGTGAAACACAACCCAAAGTATCGTAATTCATTTTTATGTCGAGTGTTGTTTGAATAATAACAAAATAATGATAAATTTATTATAAACATGAATAATAGAATGTATAGTAAATAATTAATATTGTTATAGTTTATTGTGTTGAAATTTATAATAAAATTTATAATTTTGTAACTATAATATTAACTATATTTTCCTTTTCCAAAAATCGTGACTGTGTTGGAAATAGTGGTTTTTGTCCAATTTTACTTTTTTGTAGTAATTATGTCTCATTAAATGGCTTCAATTTAATGATTTACATGTTAGTTCGTTTTTGGCCAATAAATTAAAAAAATGAACCCTAAATTAATATATTCGCTTTCAAATTAATACTTTCATTTTAGCCTCTGTACATAATCACATTTTAATTTCATATATTTTCGTGAAAAAAAACGAATAGCACAATTATTTAAATAATTTAATATATATTAATGGTTTGATAAATCCAATGAATATTTATTTAAATCATTATAACTTCGAAAAAAAATCGATAAACTATTCCACAAAATAAAAATATAATTATAGTTGAAAAAAAGTTAATTAACTATTTGGAAAAAACACTAAAAACCAAAACCATTTCGTTTATTTATAAAAATACATTTATGCAACCAAACAAAATATATTACAGTTTTAGACAAAACCAGTGCAACTTTTGCAAAAATACAGTGACTGAGTAAAAAAGTGGATCCTAAAAATAAAACTATTTTTTGTCTTGATTATGCAACTCGTTCATTTTTATTTTTTTATTTTTTTCTTTGCACATTTTATTTATAATATGAACAATCTCAATAGTTTTTTAAGTAAAAATACCATGAAAGTGAACTTTTTAGAACAACACGATAATCAAGGTTGATTTATTTTCAAAACAAAAAGTTCAATAAATAAACAAAGAAGACGATCGGCTGCCTTAAAATCTTCTTTTTATAAACAAAACCGTTTTCTTTCCGGTGTAAGGCCAAAAAATTTGAATCAAATATTTTAGAGTGAATATTCTAATGTTTTTAATAATATGTAAAAATCCTTTAATTAAACGGGAAAACATTATTAATTTGCCAAAACAATTTGTTATTTATATTTTGACAAAAACAACGATTTATAACCTTAAATAAATACAACAATAAATTAAACACATAATTTTAATTCATTATTACCATTTTTTTTAAAAAAATCTTAACAAATTATTATATTTTATTTTTTTATCCTTCAATGTTACATCTAATATATCGAAGTATAATTACAATATTAAACTCAATTGTACCATATTAAAAATGTCTTTTTTATTGGTTATTGTTTTTTATCAAATAATTTCTATTATACAATCAAATGTTTATATGTTTTAATATTTTTTACAAAACCAACAATACCAACCACATTATTAGTAATTTTAATGATTTAATTGTTATTTTTGGACTTATTTATACGTTTAGCTTTTTTGTTCTTAGTTGTTGACTTTTTCTTACGTTTACCATCACCAACAAACCTCCTGCGACAAAAACATATATAACCAATTTCGTTCTTCTTTTGAATTGTGGTTCTTGAAATCACCAAAACGTTTTTATCTTCAGTTTCTATTAATTCATCTATACTATTATCACACTCAACACAAACACTTTTTCCTTTGCCATCTTTGATAGTACTCTTTTGTTCAGTATTATGTTTGGAATTATCACCATCGCATTCAATTAATTGGTCATTTTTTTCTGTTATATATTCATCATCGTCATTGATACAATTATATTTTGCATAATCTTTAATTTCACCGACATAATTTCATCACACTTTTGATAATTAATCAAATTTTTCTTGAGATCAATAGTATCTTGTGTATTAATGTCCAACTCATATAATTTTGTCCATTTAAGATGGTCCACATTATTAATTATTTCTTTTTGAAAAATGTTTTGTGAACTACTATTACTATAATAGTTTAATGTCAAATTGTATATTTTAGTGGGTCTTTTATAAAAGTGGTTGTTTCCAGAATCCATTTGTTTTATTTTGTTTATTTTGCTTTCTTCAATTTTCATTAAATGAATAATTAGTTTTCCGATTGTAGGTTTTTTGCATGATAACCTTTTGACAAGTGATGAGTGATAACATTCACTTAAATTATCGGTTCTGATTTGTTGATTAAATTGACACCATATACGGATAGGCCATTTTTCTATCCAATTCACTTGAAAATAGTCCAGAAGTTTAAAAACGCCCTCATGAGAACCATCTTCAAAATCTTCCATTTTTATATGTCTTCGGATTTTTTCAAACATCAATGGAATATCACTAGATTTGTAAAATGCTATAGTTTTTAATTTGCTGACAAGTTCCCAAATTTCAGAACCCAGATTATAATAGGATGACAGTCCAACTCTTTGAACTTCACGCCATATACATTGTGTATAATGAAAGTAACACCCGTGAATAATACAACCAAAATGAGTTAAAGCGTTTATTGCCGCTGCCTCAAAATCTAACATAATGCTCATTTCATTTGTAAGAAGTGGATAACCCAAAGTTTTGATACAGAATGAGTTGATAAGATTGAACATGATCAAATAATCAGACTCTTTGCGGTTTGACATAAGAGAGTGAGATAATGTAAAATTTTGACCATTGGCCAAAATACAATGTATTGTATATAATTGTGAATAAGATTGTGGACAAGAACTAAAGGTGCCATCCATACACAAATAAGCAATCTTTCTCTCTTTCAACATTTTAATTGTGTCTTTTTAAATCATCAAAAATATATCATCTTCGTCTTCAATATAATATTTTCCACTTTGAAGCAGTTCGTTTGTTTTTTCTATTATTAATTCATGTTTTATTTTATTAATTGTTCTTCTCAGAGTGGTTTTTCGGAGTTTATCTTCTGGTATCACAGATTCGTATTGCTCAAGTAATTTTGTTCCGGATGTTAGAATGTTAGTTCCTTGTTTGACTAGTTGCACAATGTGTGAATTGTCGGAAACGACATTTGATTTTTCGTGATGATGTTGTGTTATAGAATTTCGTATGAATTTATATTTGAGAAATTTCATCTGTTCGCCTTCGCCTTCATATTCAACAATTTCTATTTTCATTTCGCAGTCGCAACATTTAAAAACATTTCCGGTGCCATTTTGTGCATGAAAAGTGTATCCATCAATACTTGGAAGCATATAATATGTACCATTTTTAGAAATTTTACGACTTTTTATTTGAGTAATATTTGTAAACACTTGATCGTATATTATATTTTTTTTCGGTTTCTATTTCGTGTTGATCTTTTCTAGTAATAACTTTGCAGTCTTTTCTATGTTGTAAAGTATTTATTATGATAGGCATTTTTGTTTTTGTAGATTGAACGTTCGATGTGTTTACAGTTTTTTCAACATGAGACTCAATTTGTGTTGTAGAAAACAAATTATTAGGACAATTGTAATTTGGTAATATATTTGAAGGATTATTTAAATTTTGAATTGACAAACAATGTTGTTGGTTGAACTCTATGTGACAATTTAAATTATCACTTATATAGTTTGGAGAAATATAGTACGGATAATAGTGATTGGTAAACAATTGTGTATTGTTAAAATAACCATTTTGTATTAAGTTTGTTGGGTTATAATAATTGTATTGTGGTTGGTGAATAAAATCGTTTTGTGTGGTAATTTCTTTATCCCCAACTTGACTTAAATTATAATACATGCTGCTAGTTGTGTTGTTGGCGTGTATAATTGGTAACATAATGACAGTGTAATTTAATAAGATTATAAGTATCATTAATAAACAAAAAACTCAAACTCATACTATATAAAATTATATTTATTTAATAAAATTTTATTTGTTTAAAAGTATGAAAACATGTGATTAATTAATTTCAATATTAAAAATCCACGAAATATAATTAAATTACATTGAATAATAAAAATAAAAAATAATAATTTGTTAAGATTTTTTTGAAAAATAGTAATAATGAATTAAAATTATGTGTTTAATATATTGTGATATTTATTTAAGGTTATAAATCGTTGTTTTTGTCAAAATATAAATAACAAATTGTTTTGGTAAATTAATAATGTTTTCCCGTTTAATTAAAGGATTTTTACATATTATTAAAAACATTAGAATATTCACTCTAAAATATTCACTCTAAAATATTTGATCCAAATTATTTGGCCCTTACACCGAACAACCCCGTCTTAACGAATTTGTAAGACTGTTCCCCGTCTATCATCTCAACCAAACTCATTGGAATTTAAAGTGTACGATGGCAATGATTGAAAGAGAATCCGGCTTTCTGTTGTCTTTGGTTAATTTGAACGAGTTATGTCAATGCGGGTTCGGGGTTTCAATGTTAATCCTTTATTTTTATTATTTAAGTTCTTTTTTATTAAGATCACCCTTTTTTCAGAAAAGCTTGAACACATTATTACCCTTTTTGTGTTTTTAAAATTTACAGTTTTTTATCCCCTTATTTTTTTGAAAACAACGAAAAAATAGCTTAGAGGTGTTGTCACACACTTTACCTTTACCATCCATTTATTGGAATTAAAAACCCGGATTAATAGAGAAATACAATAATTGAACTTTATACTTCCTTGGAAAAACGAGTTATTTATACTTTGTCACCGACTTTATCCTACATCTGTAGAAAAAGAGTCAACCTACATGAACAGCTTGTGAATACACATTTGAAAAATTGATTGAGAACTTCACAGTGAATACTTATAGTTACAAACATAGAAAAAATACCACCCTCAAGCTTTGTTGAAGAATCTTTTTTATTGTTTCACTCTGAGTTGAGAAATTGTAATTTTCAAATTCAATTATTAGTTGTTCAATGACATATTCTGGTGTTTCACAATTAGTTTCTTTAACGATTTCACATTCGTCTTTATGAAACACAACTTGTGGTTTACAAGAAATCATATTTTTGTAAATTATTAGATTTAAATCTAATTATTTTTAAAAAACAATAACATTTAATTTTCAAAACAATTTAGTTCTAAAAATAATTTATGTAAGTTATGTGCACGGGTGCCAAATCGCTAACCCGTTTATTTTGTTTTCAAAAAATTGACCACTTCATTGATATTTGGTCTATCTTCTGGTTGTTGACTCCAACATTTTTGTATCAATTCATATTGACTTTCACTCATATCTTCATTTCTCTCAAGTCGTTTTCCAGAAATCACAAATTCTGCTATTTTCCATGGAAACTTAAACCTGTCTTTGTCGTACGCTTCTTCCCATTTTAACGTTTCGTACAAAGTGACACCAAATGAATAGATATCTGCACTCTTTTTGTACTTTTCTTTTTTCAACACCTCAGGTGCCATGTACACTGGTGTTCCAACACCTTTTGTGAAAGTCATGTTAGTCATCAATAAATTGATATTTCTTGCACTTCCAAAATCAGTCAACTTCGCATTCACTTTGTCGTTAATATCAAGTGAAAATACAAGTAAATTGTCTGGTTTGATGTCTCTATGTACAATCCCATTTGTGTGTAAGTAAAACAACCCATTTGCCATATCATTCATGAATTTTATTTTAATTTCATTTTGTATTGTTATTTTATTTTTGTTCTTTATCAAGTCGTTCAAACTGCCAAATTGAGCAAATTCAGTGACCATACATATCTTGTTTGGTATGAACACAGCACCATAAAAGTGGACCAAATAGTCACTTCTGAATTTGTCCAACATATTCACTTCCTTTTCAAACTCTTTCATTTTGATTTCGTCATTGCACCCCTCTTTCATTTTCTTAATTGCAACTTTGTATCCCCTGAATTCACCCAAATACACAATTCCAAACGAGCCTTCACCAAGTCGTTTTTCCTCATGTAACTCATGGTAATCAAGGTGCGTTGTCATCTGTGTTTTTGCACTTATTGGTATTTGTTGGATCATTTGTAAACCTTTTTGAATATCAAGACCAACACATACAATTTTATCTTCGATGTTGCATGAACAAATTGGTGTTAAAAACATCTCAAATTCACACGCCTCTCCACTTTTTAAATTTACCAAACTTGGCTCCGTTCTGATGTTGTAATTTTCACATCCTTTTAAAACACTAAACTGAATTTTACTTGTATTTTTCGATTTGTTTCCAACACACAACAACTCGCGTGTTTCTTTGCCAACTGGAATATCGCTGTTTTCACTGTCGTCGTTAACAAAGACGAGTGTTTTCTTGTTGGATACAAGCCATTCATTGATATCATAAAACGTAACATTTGATCGCTTCATTTTGAATACACAAACATTTTGCATCTTCTTTTTGTTTCCAAAGTAATTGTACAAATAGGAAAGTGTAAATAATAGTACTATAACTACAATAATAATTATAATGACAAAAGTGACTGATAGACTTGTTATTAAAACTGTGTTTGGGGTGTCTTCACATGATTTTCTATCATCACCGAGTTGTTTACCTTGACTACATTTCAAACATTCATTATTAAACGCTGCAATACAAAACTTAAAATGAGTATAATGAACACACTTGTTGTTGACATATATGTTGTCTTTTTGGCACACCTCGCATGAGTATTGATTTGAACACTTTGTACAGTTTTCTATACATGTTTTGCATCGAGGAATAATTGAGTCCAAATAATACCCCTCTTCACATCGTTCACAACCAAATTGTGTTTTATCTGCGCATCCAACAAGTCCTGAATAACTTTGACACGTCAACGTTTCTGATGGTATCAAAAAGTAATTAGGTTTGCATGTTATACATGAATTCAAATCTTTACACACCGCACAAGTCGAGTCACAAAGAACACAATCACTTTTTTCTCTGAAATACCCCTCTTGGCATAGTGCACACCCAATCATGTTTGGCATTTCCTTTTTGCACTTTTTGAAAAAGTCTTCCGTTGGTTCACATGTGTTGTCTTTATTTAAAAACTCCAATTCTGGACGACACGACAAACAATGTGTCGAATTGAAACACGTTGTACAGTTGTTTTCACATTTGTTGCAACTGCCGTTTGTTATGTAATATCCATCCAAACAAGAAATACACCCTTTTGATGATTTAATTTGACATCTCTCTGTTTCACTCTCAGTTTGTTTAGCTTGGCTGATTTTGTTTGTACAAATTCCATCATATAATAAAAATCCATTATTACACTCAAATATAACAATTGTGTCATTAATAAAAGACTTGGTGGCATATTTAATGTCATTGCCAATTATTTTACAATATTGCAAATTTATTGTGAATTCTTCAACTCTTGTGTACATCGGTAAACACTTTATACATTTGTTTGATTTTGATTGTTGACAATTATATGTTTCTTTTGTTTCACAATTGTTTGTTGTTGTCAAAAGATACCCGTCTAAACAAGTGATACATTTACCATCGAGGCAGTTTAAACAGTTTTCTATACCACAATTAATACACATGTTTTCTTTAATATAAATATTACTATTTGCAACACAATTCACACAGTCGTTTCCATCAATTATGTCGCATTTATCATTCAAAATACATTTGTTTTCTTTTGTGTTAATCACTTTGTAATTATCACAATTAATACCATGGATTTTAAAATTAACCATTTTACATTTAATGGTATTTGTTTGATCATCTTTACAATTATGACACAAATTGTTGTTATCAAGATATTGATCATCTTTACATTTGAAAATTACATTGTTTTTGTACAAGTCGTCTTTGTTGTCATTGCTACAGACACCACTTGTATCAAAATTGGACCCGTCATTGCATTGGAGACATTTCGTTGTTGTATTATTTTTATAATAATATTTACAATTTGACTCTTCGCAATTTCCAGTCGTTGTGATTCCACTTCCACAGTTCTCACATGTGATTTTCGAGTTTGTTTCACACAAATTTTTGTTTTCAAAAATTTCACATGTTTTATTCCTTAAATGATATTTAGTTGGACATTTCAGACATTCATTTATTCCATTCTGGAGTTCACACCTTCCATTGTTATTTATACAAACATTTCCAACATAATTTGTGTAGCTTTGACATTCGACACAACTTCCTTCTATGAGTTCTAATGGTGGATAACACACTTTACATTCCGCTCCATAATTTCCATAATTTTGACACAATTTACAGTTGGATTTAATGTTGTAACAATCGTTACAAGTACTTGTAGTGTTTTGGTAAAGGTGGCTTGGACATTCACATTGATAATTATTGACTACAAATCTGTCTCCACAAGATGTACACTGATATTTTTCAGTTTGACTGCATGTTTTACAATTTGGCATTTTACTACATGGAGAGCATCGTTTTTCTTCTGGAAAATATCCAACTTTGCATTGTTGGCAACCACTAACCACATCACACATGTTTACTTCACAATTATCATCACATTCAACACATTGATTGTTGTTGAGATACCTTCCATTCTCGCATGTTAAACACCCATTTACTTGGTTGTTTGAACACGTCAGACACGTTTTATGACATGGAGAACACCTTTTGTTTTCAATGAAATAGTGTTGGTTGCATCGAGTACATCCAGTCGTATTTAAACACTTGTTTTGTGCACAATTCGTGTCGCATAAAACACATTGTCTTCCGACCAAATAACGAACCTTGTCTGTACATGATAGACAGTCTAAATTTGAACCATTGTCACAAGTAAGACATTCTTCATTACATTTTAAACAAGTCATATTATTTTTATAATAACCATTTATGCATTCAGTACAACCTTGAACAGTGTCACACTTGTTTGTTGTACAATAAGAACTGCACAGTAAACATTTATTATTTTGAAGATATGTATTTTCTTTGCAAGATAGACAATTTGTACTTTGCATGGAACACGTCTTGCAATTTGAATCACATGGAGAACATTTTTTGTTTTCGATAAAGTGTCCACCGGGGCACAATGTACAACCAAGTACAGTATCACAATTGTTTGTACACAATGTATCACAAATTGAACACAATCCACCATTGTAATATCTTCCCCTTTCACATGTCAAACATGTGTTAACAGTATTTGAAGAACATGTATAACATGTTGGATGACACGCAGAACACTCCTTGTTATTAACATAATATTTTACTGGACATTCCGTGCACCCTTGTGTATCAACACATTTTCCATAAACACAGTTTGAATCGCATTCATTGCAATACCCATTATCAAGATAACGAACATTTCTTACACATGACAAACAGGTGCTTTCGGCATTCGAAGAACACGTCAAACAATTTGAATGGCATGCAGCACAACTTTTTTCACTCACATAAAAATGATTTTGGCATTGGGTACACCCTTGGTTATCAAAACAATATCCAGAAACACAGTTTGTATCACATGATTTGCAATACCCATTTTCTAAATATCTTATCCCTATTTCACAAGATGTGCATTGATTAGAACCTCCTCCTGAACAAGACGAACATGTTGAGTCACAACGAGAACATCCTTTGTTATTGACATAATAATTTGCATTGCATTGAGTACAGCCTTGTGAATCTACACATCTCCCATTCACACAGTTTTGATCACACGCCATACAAACTCCTCCATCAAGATAATAACCAGAATCACAAGAAGTGCAACTCGACTGTGTACCTCCATTGCATGTTTTACAACTAGCGTGGCAACTTGCACAACTCAACCCAATCTTATAAAATTTGGGTTTGCACTCGGTACATCCTAAACCATCAACACACTTTCCAGAAACACAGTTTGTATCACATTGATAACAACCAGAATTATAAAGATAATATCCCGTTTGGCAATCTGAACATTGATTACTTCCAGGTCCACTACATGACGTACAAGGAGATAAACATCTTGAACATCTTTTTGAAGCTATATAAAAACCATCTTTACAATTTATACATCCATTGTCGTGGCTACAATATCCAATTCGACAATTTGGATCACATAGTGTACAAACTCCATCTTGTATGTAGTAATTTGCTTCACAAGTTATACATTGGTTGTAATTTGGTCCATTACATGCGTTGCAATTTGCTGTGCATTTTCCACATCTTTTTCCTTCAACATAAAAAGTGCTCTTACATAAAGTACAACCAGTTTGTCCACATGTATTACAATTTGGATCACACATTGTACATCCATCATTTTCTTGATAATACCCAGTCGAACACCGTGTACATGTTATTTCAGAACTACATGTTTTGCAATTACTACTACATGAACCGCACTCAAAATAACCTTTTAAAAAATATCCTTCAATACAAGAAGAACATTTGGATGGACCAGAATTACATTCTTTACAGTGTAAAACAGCACAATTATCACATTTATTTGAATTAACATAATATCCGTCATTGCAAACCATACAACCATTGGGATTATCCGATAAACAAGTGTTACAGTTTGCAACATAACATGTTTCTCTTTTTATTGTTGTTATTGTCTCAATATTATAATTGATAATATCAAATTCTTTCTGATTATCAGTAAACTTCATTTTTACTTCGGTTCCGTTTGGCATTTTTACACTTAGTTCTATGTTTATATCACATTTTATTGTTGTATACCTATCATATTCACTCATTGATATCAAAAAACCCTCAATACTCCATAAAGACAAATTTGGACATTCGAAATTAGTATTAACACAAACAATTGTATTTTCTTGTTTACACCACTTTAAGCCATTAGACAACAAAAATAATAATACAAACAACATTTCAAATATATTTTATGAGATTTAAATCAATTTTTTATCGTGAATCATTATTTTTAATGTTGTTGAAAATATGTAAACAAAATAATTAATTTATAATATTTATAAATCTTATTTATTTTTTTTCTTAATTGTCATAATTAAACTAATAAGAATTTATTTTTAAAACAATAATTGATTTATATGTAACAAAATAATGAACCAAATTATTCTTAATTGTTTACAATATTTAATAAATGATTAAATGATTATGTTTTACTTAACTATGTTTAAAAAAATAAATTACAAAAGGTAAAAGTCACTGTTTTTATTATTATAAATTATTCACAAGTTATTTTAATTAAAAATCTATAAAAAACGGGTTTAAACTTAAAATAAAAAAGTTTCGATATAAATTAACAAAAATTTAATTTAATCAAGTTTTCAATAATTTTTATAATTGTAATTCAATAACAATTATAAACTTTTAATTCTTTAAACTTTGATAATAATATAAATGTATTTTTGTTCTTTCAAAAAAATACAAATTTGTATAACCATTTTATTTATAATAATTTATTTATTTTTGAAAAGTATTATAAAAATGCCTAAAGAGGTTATCTATTTGACAAAAATATACACAAAATTTGGGAATTATGTTGAAAACCTAATAAAAAAATTTAAAACAATGTGATTGAAGTGTTTCGAAAAGTTTCCAGTAACATTCCAGTTTTCATATTCCAAAAATGTCCAGACAAAGTTTTTATTGACAAAAGTCAATCCATAAATTTTGTATACTCCCCAAACGTTGTTTTCTTTGTGTTATATTTTTAGAATCATAGAAAGTTCCCTCAATAAACGAAACAATCAGCAAATAACAATAATGTTTACCATGTTAAAACGGGAATAAAGCAATTCCCGCTTTAAAACAAATTAAAAGAGTTAAAAAAAGAAATAATTGGATAAAAACTGCTCCAAAACTAAAAAAGTCAAACATAATAACCCCACATTTTGATAATAATTCAACTCTATTATTTATCTTCCTTTTATTTACAAAAACATATGTTCAGAAGAAATAAAAAACAAAAAAACTGGATGAGTAAATAAAACCAAAAAATAACACTTTTCAACACAACAAGACATAATTTATATTCTGAATAATTTATAAGCTTTTTGAACCACAAGAAAATGAAAATATGGTATCAAACTTATTTAATTATATGTTTGAACATATCAGAGATTCTGGTATGCTTTAATTTAAATCTTTTCAACTCATAGAAAAAAAGTAATTGATTCAAAGCTTTTTGTAATAATACTGTCTAAAGAGCCTAGCATTAACAATGCTTCGTCTATTTTATAGCATTAAACAAAAGATAAATTAATTTCATTTTTTTTTAAAAATATAGTAACAAAAAAAACACAAACACGTAAATCAAACTAAATTACAATTTAAGTGTTCAGCTTTTATTATGAATACTAAAGCCATGTATTTTTTAGAGTACTTGGTTCTTGTAGTTCTATATTCAAATGTCGTTGCCAAAAGGCATTTATGGTCTTTGTTATAAGGCTCACCATTTTAAAACTTTTTGAAATTTTTTTACTTCGTCTTATCAAAACAAAAAGAATCAAAGCTTTAAAATGAACAACTGATAGTTTTCATTTATAAGTATTTTATAGTTAAAATATAGTGTCTAATAGATTTTTGATCTTCTGACTGTTTATTATTAAAAAATATAACGGAAACAAATAAGATAAAAAATGAATAAGATTTGCAGTAAAATGTATTGGAGTTGGATTAAAATTCGATAAAATATGTTGGTGTACCACTTGAATTATAAATAAAAATATTATAACATTCTATACAAAACTATAAATTATACTATAAAAACACTTGAAATAATACAGACTTATCATTAGGAAAAAAAGAGTGAATAACAGAGCCAACACAACACCAACGACTTTTATCCCGATTATTTAGAACTTAAACATTATCTTTAAACTAAAAAATAAGATGTTTGTTCTTTGTATTAAATTAAATTAAATTGAATTGAATTGAATTGAAAATATATTAACGAATTAAAGGCGGCTTTTTGCCGCAACGACCCCACAAAATGCCCTCTACATTTCCACCACAGCAAGTGGAAACCAGCCAACTCTTGTTGAATGAATGGTCTCAATTCGAGACCGTCGTTTTGGCATGGTTTCTGGGGCGTTTGTTGATTACGACAAGAAACGAGAAGATCTTGAAATCAACTGAATTTATTGTTTTTATGTTCTTTTTAATTTGGAAAAAGAAAACCATAATATGAAAAAGAAAATGTTTTTGGTATGTTTATTGGTGTTTTATTTTAAGATTTACATTTTTTGTAGAAGATTTGGCCGTTATTTAGAAGATTCTCAAATGTTCAACGTTTGGGGAAAGTCATGGGTCCGCATAATCGTTTTTCTGTGTTATTTTTATATGGCAATTTTTTTACACATTTTTTAAACCGATAATTAAAATCTTTTTTTGGCGTTTGCAAGTGACAATTATAAAACAAAGGAGCAAAAAATGTTTTTCGAAATTGTTTTTATATAACATTTATTTATTTAACTCTACGATACTGTTACTGTATTAAATAAAACACAAATTTTTAATTTTTTGAACTTGATATGATACACGAAAAACTTACCTTGTGGCGACTCTTTTGAAATGCAAACAGTAAACAAATCAATCGCGCAATTAATAATTTATAGCTTTTCCTTTTTTCTTCACTTTTTGGAAATGTTTTAATTAAATCACTAACATTTGTGTTATTATCAACAAAACATTTTTTTCCAAAAAATGTTTTATAAAAGAAAAAAAAGAATCGTAAGGTTTAATGTTATATCATACAAACTATAGTATAAGTTGCAGTGGAACACTCAAATATTGAAGTCTGAATCAACAATGAATTAAATAAAAGTCTTTTAAATTTAGTTTAAATACATAATAGTTACAATTTAATGTTTACAAAACGTAATAAATCTGACAAATATATGCTGTTCAAAAAATATCAACTTTTTGAATGTTGTATTTATATTTTTTAATCTTTCTGTTGTTTGGTAATTCTATTTATTGTTGTGTTTTTGATGTATAAACAAGGTGAAAAGAATACTTCAAAAATTCAAATTGTTATTTTGACGTATAGTGGGTTTATAAAGTGGTCGAAAACCATAAACCCATCAAAGAAATTGGCAGAACTCCCAAAACAAATAAATGTTTAATTTCCAAATTTTGGCTTTTTTCTTTGTTTTTTAAAAAATGTAAAACCCTGCACGCAGTTTTGGAAAGTTGAATAACGGACTAACGTTTCCGTGTTCTAAAAATACATTTTATTAACAAGTTTCTATTTTTGATATTTGTTGTTGAAGTATATAAAAATAAAACAATATGTTAAAAACATAAATAATGACAGTTAATTTGTTAATTTGCATTATAGTCGGTTAGGTGTGTCCAGCTTGGTGTTTTTAATATAATTTAATGTTTGAAAACCCCTTTTTATTTTTATTATATCGTTTCCAACATTTATTTATGTAATGATTATATATTGGTTATTAATAATATTAATATAGAAGAATTAAATTCAAAGCATGTATAAATATTATTTTTTTCGATTTGTTAATGATATTTTTAGTGATGTAAAACCAACACAAAAAAAGAAAGACTATTATACAGTCAGTCGTTTAACTTTATCTGGGACCTTTTGGACCATAAAGATTGGAATATTTCAGGAAGCCGTCCCAAAAACCTATCCCAATTGTTTCGGTTTTTTTTCACGTTTTACCTAATGCCCGATTTTTAGACAAAATTAATTTTTTTTGTTTATAAGATAAAGTTTAAAACCAGATATCATTAAAAGACTGACTCTATATTTATTATTTATATTGTTTATTTTAATTGAAACAATTTGTCTCAATATTTATGAAAACAAAGATAATTGATTCAACTATAATTTCATCACATCAAATATTTTTCTAATGTTTATTATAATATTTTCTTTAAAATATTATTTTTAATTCCAACAAAAACATTCAAGTCATTTTTGCTATTTTTATCATATTAATTAATTAATTATTTTAAAATTTTTTACAATTATAGTTTCAAGTACTTAATTTATGAATATCATTGGTAATTAAATGTTTACAATGAATGGAAACATATTTTATAAATCCATTTAAACTTAACTTTGTTTTAAATAAAATAAAATAATAATTAACAAACATGTTTTCGATTGTTGGTGTTTTTTAGAATATTCTTAACAAAAACATTTTAATAAAAAATATCATTTTTCAGCAACATAAAATTATTTTTATTAAAGTATCAAAAAATATATAACTATAGTTATTATTTTATTATTTTAATTAACATTTTCATTCAAAAAAAACAATTATAAACTAACAAAACTAAATAGATGTCTTATTTCTTTTTCCCTCAAGTCGTTTTTTCTTTCAAAGACTATCTTTAAAGAAATACGTATTACTCATTTAGGAGTTTTTTATCGGCCATCGACTCCCCATGCAAAAATTTTCTCATTGCTCGCGAGTACGCAACATCAACACAACACACTCTGTACACACAAGACGATTCACTCTCTCCACATCCATGTTTGCCAAGAACACTTTGAAGAGCAATACCAGCTTGTTTAAAGGCATTTACGATGATTTCTGGTCTGTCTTTGGCTTTCCACGAATCGTCAATTGACCCGACTCTTCTTTCGATGGTCGATTCTGCGAATGCGACTCTCACTTTGATGTAGTCGTCAAACAACTCATTCAATCCCTTTCCCGTATTTTTCTCAATTTTATCAAATTCCATTTGAAGTAATTCATTCTTTGATAAATGTTGTTTCATCGCTCCAAATATTGAAAGATCGGTTGGTTGGGTGAGGTGAGAAGTATGTGGTTTCAAAAAGAACACTTCGACACCATTTTTCTTAAGTATATCAATTTCCTCATTATGTGCTTTGAAACCATCCATAATTAAACCCGCTTTTTCTTTTGTTTTCAACTCTTTCCTTCTCGCTTTAACGTCGAGTATTAAGACCTTTTCAACCCAAAATTTTAACAATTCCGAGTTCACAAAACCATTTTCTTGTGTTTTAATAATCGCGTGGTCTTCTAAAGAAGCTAAAGTATCCATGTTTAAAGTTGCCCTGTTTATCAATATCAGCGGTTTTGGTGTTTTTCCATTCGCTGATATACATTCCAAAAGTGTTATTCTGTCTCCTCTTCCTGGTATTTTGGTGTAAACTTCTTTACCGATCACACTTGAAAAACAGAAAATTTTGCTTGTCGCATCGACAAACAAATTGAATCCGACTTCATCGAGGTTATAAACCAAACCAGCTCGTTTACCATCTACACATTTTTTTTAAATCACGGAGATACTCTTCGATGGTTTCTTTTGTGATAATGGCTCTTGGAGCTTCCATTAATTCTCCCTTTTTGATTCCCAAACAACTTATCTTTTTTTATTATTTCTGCGGTTTGTTTGGTTGTTAACGAATTCGCGTCTTCCTTTTTCATTTTGGTGTTGATATAATCTCTCACATTTGCTGGTTCGAGAGGATGTTTTGAAGTCTGCATTTTCTCAACAAACATAACAATTTCATCTTGTTGTTGTTTGTCGAGGAGTGACGGTCTTCCAGTTTCTTTCGTCACTTTTTTTTCTCTGACTTTTTCGAGTTGATGTCGAACACTCGAACTTCCTCCGAAATATTGAACAATGTCTTCTCACCATCCTTTTCTACACCCGACATCCCCAAGTTTTTCAACCGTGAGTTTGATTTGTTCAAAAAGTGAATTTTGAGTGTTGACATCTGCTTCGATATCTTTGAAAATTGATAAGTATTGTTGATACAATATAAGTCGGGTGGAAAATCGAGTGTAGTTACATTTGATTGGTGGTAATTTTGGAATTTCCTTGCGTTTTTTAACGTATTTTTGCTCATTCTTTGAATATCAAGTTTTTTAACCTTAAAAGTATGAAACTGATTTAATTAAATCATTGTTTTTTTCAAAAATTAAAGTTTTATCTCAAAAAAAACTTAAAAATATTACAAAACTTTAACATACATATCGTTCGCAATGTACAATTTGAAAAGTTGAACACCGAAATCTTCAAGTCGACAATACAGTCAGTCGAAATTGTATTGGAAGATGTCAACCCGGACAAAGGAAGCATTGAAGATGTTGTGTTGATTAGTATATCAACTTATATTCCAAAGGTGGTGCAGTTGTTGCAAGACTACTTTAATGGAAAAGAAATAAACAAGAGCATCAACCCAGACGAAGCTGTTGCTTGTCGTGCTAATGTACAAGCTGCTATCTTGACTGAAAATGGTTGAAAGGCAACAAAAGATGTGTTGCTATTTGATGTAGAAACTGGAACCAAGGCCAGAGACGGTTGGAGGGGTGATGACAGTCTTGATTCAAGAAATTCAAAAAAAGTAACTGATCTTTTCGACTCTGGACTGCAACTTACTGGGGAAGTTTGATCCGAGTAGAATACATAAGCAGAAAAGTAATAAACAATTGAAATTTTCCTTTTTTTCTTCGAATTTAGGCAATGATTTAATTAAATCGGTTTTATACTACACAGGTGGAAAATTTTTTTCACAAAAAAATTAAAAAAAGAAAAAAAAAATAAACATCCTAAGGTTAAAGTAACAAAAAAAATGATTATAGATTATTATAACGTTTTTATTATATATTTATTAATTGAAAAATAAACTATTAACATTTTTGAATTTACTATCTTTATTAAAAATGTTTTAACTTATTTAAAATGCATTGTTGTTCAATAAAACTCGCAATATATAAAATGGAACAGTATAATTGATATATTACTGTATTCTTTGTAATGTTTTGATTGTTCTTGATGTGGTATATATGATCTTTAATCTTAAAGAATCAAGCTTATGAACACCATTTCATTATTGTCATTGCTCTTTTTGTATTATATTTTTAATTATTATAATTAAATATTTATAATACATTTTTTATTTTTTTCAAAATAAAATTGAAAAAAAGTAATATACCAAAATAAGTTGTTGTTTCTCGACACTATCGTTTTGAATAATCAAACTTTGAAAGAATGAACGTTTTCATTCTTATTTTTGTACACATGTGGGTTGAATTTTAAAACGAAAAAGATGATTATTTTTCTCAACAAGAAGTCATTTTTACACCCGCACCTAACAACTTATCTTATATTAAACAGTTTCACGATAAGATAGTTATATAGATTTGTGCACACTACAATGTTAATAAAATTATAACACACTATTTTTTAATTTACTGTTGTATTTCGCCATTATGGTTAAACAAATTTTTATCAATAAGAAAATAATAATCCAGTTTTATCCTCTCTTTAATAAAAACGTACGTTAAGAATTGTAATTGACCTGTCACCCAATGACTGGTTATAAAAAGACAAAATATTTGTTGAATTTCATTTTCAAATGAAAACATTCCAAAATTGGTTAGTAGTTTTTTCTTCTGTTTTATTGATTGTCTTTTAAATCAAAGATTGTTTTGAAAATTGAATTTTTATTGTTTGTCCCATAAAGACAAAAAAATCAAAATATCAAGGGTTATCAACAAAAATAATAACAAATAAATTAAGTGAATTATGTTATACATTTGGTTCCAAAAGAAGTTCAACCAATTTCTTTGATGGGTTTATGGATTTTGACCACTTTATGGACCCACTATAAATTGATTTATCTTCCGTTGTTTAATACGTTTAATAATCATCAATCAATTGCTGAATGTCTAACATACCAATAATTTATTTATTATTTACTTTATTATCATTTACGGCGTGAGTCATTTTTAATTCTGAACGAAAAGTGACTTATTGAATCAACCGAGGGAATAGAGAAGAATACATTGGCTTCTTTGAAAAAAATGAATGAACGATTTAATTAAATGGTTGTGTCGAAGTTAAACATAGTTGAACAAATGAATAATCTTTTATAAAAAATAATTATAATTAATAGATAGTAATAAACTAATTATTATAACTCACGTTAAATTGTTGTTAATTCATACAATATACAACACACGGTATTGGACAAAATCGGGTGTTTGCTCAAAACTTAAAAAATTGCCACGTCGGGGAATTCTTTGCTCCAAATTTAGAAGGTAATTTGAAGCGAAGAAATTGGAAAACAGAACAAAAATTAAACAGGGTTAAGTCATATAGTAAAACAAATAGTATATTGTTACTATTGATATATAGTTGAATCGTGGTATTTTAATCTATTATCAATAAAACAATTAATTAGTATAATTAATAACAAATAATAGTTGTTATAAAAATAGTATTAATATATTATAAATTAATATAATCTACATTTTAATAGTTACATACATATAAATATAAACCTGAAACACAATTAATTATTAATTTATAAATTATCATTTATAAATTATTAATTATTTTTTGTAAATATTTATATTATTATAATATATTAACAATAAATTAAAACATATAATATGATAAAGTATAATGATGTTATATTATATAATATCGAATAATAAAAATTAACTTTAATTAAATTTAGTTATAGTCATGGTAAAAAAGGTTGTTGAGTAAAAATGGTTGTTGATTGAATAAAGGTTCGGTTTATTTTTACATTTCAATAAAATTTACACTTATAGTGTACCTTTAATTGAAGTTGTTTTCCCTTCAAACAGAACGAAAAAGAACATATTATTCAAATCAAAACGAAAAAAAAATAAATAGAAAATGAAGGGAAAAAAGATTTCTTCTCATTTATAAACAATAACAAAAAACAATAACAAAAAGATGATAAAAGTTTCAATTAGATGAATGCTCTAGTCAATGGCAAGAGTATTTTATGCTTTAAACAAGTAAAAAGCCAATCATCAAAAGAAACGCTAAACCTATACGGTCAACACTTTCTGTATTAACAAAACGTAAACAAACTCCACAATTCCACCTTTTTGACAACCAGTATTTGTTCAACTTAAGCAAATAAAGCTATCGATAAACACATTGAATAAAGAGAAATAAAAAAACAAACAATAATAAGCAGTCGTGAAAAAAAAGATTGTCGATGTTATAATAATTAAGGAAAATGCAGTTGTTACTTAAACGCGATTAAATAATAAAAAATATCAGTTTAATTGATCTGTTAAATATGTAAAAATCAGAGTTGATCTGTAAAAACTTAAAGGTTACAAGATGTCATAATTTGACAATTGTATTAAAAAGACGTTTTTAAAACCATATTTTTATTTTTTTAAACTTAAATAATATTAACAATGATTGAAGAATAAAAATAAATTTCATTTTAAATTCCTTTTGAACTTGTGTACTTTAATTAATCTTACAGGTCAGCCCAACTTAAATTGAAATTATCAGAAAATAGTCAAAAAATAAATCAAACATAACACAAATTTTCAATCATTTTGAAGTGCCTTCGTTTTTATCAATGTTTAAGTTGCTTCTTCTTCCAGGAAAGGCAACGGGAACTACACAAACCTGTTCGCCCAAAAACTCTCGTATTCTGAAGGCATACTCCCTACAGTAGAAAATTCTGACATCATAAGTACCCTCTTTTTCTTTTACAATTGGCTTTTTTAAGTAACCACACATGTGAAAGGCTGAGGTGTTGTTGTTGTTTACGCAGGCAATTTTGAACGATTGGATGATTTCAACGACTCTTTTTGTGACCATACAAACAGACAACTCTTCCAACTTAGCAGCATCTATTGCACCATCTTGATCCTTGAGTTCTAAAATTTCCATTTTTCTTTGCTTTGTAGCTTTCTTGACTTCATCTTCAACATCATCCTTTTGAGACATAACACCAACGGGGTACTTCATACCAACAAGTCGAGAAACTACCGAAGAACCCATTGCTCTCTATATGTCAATAACAATAAAAGAAAAGTAAACATGTTAACAAGACTTATAAAGGCTTTGAATAATAATATTATTTCAGTAATTTCTCTCATAATAAAAAACAAACTTTTTGAACGCCAAATATGACGACGTCCAGTGGCTGAGACAAGTGGCTACTGTGTGGGCACAATAATAATAAAGCCACTTTATTTTCGAACAGCCACTTTCTAGCACCGTCTTTAATGTGGCTAACACAGTTGTCTTGTATTAAAACCGCCCATTCTTGTGGGCAATTTTTTCTTCTTAATTCCAGTTCTGGTTTAAGACATCTTTCAAGCCACAACGTGTATATGTCTTCCGTAAAGAAGGATTTTCGTTGATATGCAATTTCAACATCATCTCTGTCTATGTATCTGTCGATTTCATTTTTCATTGTCAAGTTTGATAATATGATCATTGGTTTCAGCGTGGTGTTGTTGGCAAATATTCCTGCAATCAGTGTTATGCGTTTTTGAGAGCGATCAACAGAGTAAGAGTTGGTGTAGTCATAGTTGTCGTCAACATAAAAGTTGCTCCTTTTTGAGTCCACAAATGGACAATAACCACTTTCGTCCATGTTGATAAGGAGGGAGGGTTTAACTCCATTCAAATGGACAACTCTTTCGCCGGCATATTGTTTGTCATTGTTCAACAAATCAACAGCTCTAGTTTCATAGCTTCTTAACTCATATTTACTCAGCTCAGCTCTCTCTTTATCCATTGGTTTTGCAATCTTCTTAATTAAACCCTCCCTTCTCAAACTGTTTGCGATGGTTCTTTTTGATACTTTCTTCCCAACAACTCCTTCTACAACATTTCCCATCTCTTTAGTGGTAATTGGTTTGGTGGTGTTTTGTCTTTCTCGAATTGTTTCTAACAACAACGGCATCCTCGATTGATTAATTTCTCGTTTTCTTCCAGACTTCCCTTCGACATCGTCATACAAGTTGTTGAGGCGGGCCGTCGAGGGTGAGACACCCAACACTTTGGCTTTCGTTTCAATTGAAACCTTTTCAAGCCATTTTTCACTTCTCAACAATTTCATTTGTTGTTGGAGTGTTAGACATTCCATGATTTCTGTTGCATGGGTTTCACAGAAATCTAATAAATCACAGCCACAACCTGATTTGGTACTGTGGCGCAACACGCTCAAATCCAATTTTTTGAAGCGGGGTTTCGCTGTGGTTTGGACATGATTATTGAGTTCTGAAACCAGCTGTATTTATTAATTTTATTATAATTAATGGTTAAATTTATTAATAATTATAATTTGAAGTGTTTCGAAAAATTGTTTTTATTCTTTCCTAATAATTTGACATCTAATCGCAATATATATTTATAAAATTTGGGTGATTTCCTGTTTTTTTTATGTAGCAATTGACTCTTTATTTTCTATTTTTCATGTTATCAAGAAAATAAATTTAAAAAACGATTGTGTGACCATAACTTTGATACTCAAGATTGTGTATAGTTTGCTTCCAATACAAATGTTGTTTGTAATAAAGAGGAGTACTCAATTTTAACAAAAATATATTTTTTCAATTACATTTCTTATTTTACTCAAAAAATGAAAGGGGGTGAAAAAAAGCATTTTCATTTTCTTTTTTTGATAAACAACAATGATTATGTATAATGTAATATCTAGAATGTTCAATAAACAGCTCTTAATGTTATAAAATTGACAACTAATTGTCATACTGTCAATTATCGTTTTTATGATTATCCTTGTTTGTGTTCTATTTTTCGAACATGGTGAAAAAAAGCACCATCATTTTTTCAGAAACTATATTAACTATATTGAACTATACTTGTTTTTCGAATTACAAAAAAACAATTTTCGATTCAAAATTGAAAATGTTATACATTTTATAAAATCAACACACAAAAATGTTGAGATTGAGAAGAAAACAATTAGTTTTAAAAATACACTCCTTTGTTATAAATAGTTTTATTTGCTCAAAAACATATTTTCAATATTATTTCAATGATGCGAAGAAATTTGTAACTTTTCTTGAAATACAAAAATAAACCGAACCTTTATTCAATCAACAACCATTTTTACTCAACAACCTTTTTTACCATGACTATAGTCAAAAAAGTAGTAGTGGAATATCGCTTATACAGCGTTTACCTTTCAGTCGGCTCTTTCAAAGCAATATTCCAAATTAAAATGATGTTAAGATATTTTGAAATTTATTTGTCTATTATTCTAAAATTATATTTTTTTAACTTATATATGACCTCTCCATGTGGATTTGAAATTATATTTGATAGTCTTTCTGAAGAAGACAAACTCAAAAATTTATAATTGATTAGAAATCAAATTAACCTCTATATTGAACATAACCCAAATAAGTATAATTATTATATTTTCGACACAAATGAAAAAGCTAAAGACAGATTTATACATAAAAATTTTTGTTTAGTTAAAAGTTGGGATACATTTGTTAAAATATGACTTACATTAGTTTTATTCAATCATTGTACTATAGATCAAAAGACTAAAATAAAGTTAATTCGAAATAATTAATCTTTATTCTATAATTATATAATTTATTTACTTATAATTGACAGATTTGAAACCCTTTATTGAAAAAAAATCAAATTTATCAGTTTAAATGAATATGCAAATATTATTAAATCTATATGTAAACACATTACATTAATCAATGATCATAAAACTGATCTTTATTACGATTGTTTTACCAAAAATATATATGTTGTATCTAATTTTTCAATAAATATTTTAAAACCTAGAAGTTACAACAATTAAAAAACTAAATCTCCTTATTATACTTTATATGATAAATACAATGTTAAATTCTATTTTACATTATCATGTCTAGATAAAATTTGTACTGAAAAAACTAAACAATTATAAAAAGAATTATTTAATAAGGTTTAATTAAATTTTCAATATTTAATTTATTTACAGTTACATAATGTTCTAATATTGGAATAATCTTATTTTCAATATATTTTTAGTATTATTTAATTCATCTTGTAATTCTTTTATTTTTAAATTGTGTTCATTATTATTTTTATCTAATTCTTCATTTAATCTCTTTTCTCCAATTCTAATTCTTTTTTTAATTAATTGTTGTTTACCTTTAATTTTACAAAAGATGAAACCTTTAATTTAAATACTAGCATTTAAATCTTTAGTATCAATATAATTTACATCTGGATGTTTAACAATATATCTTTTTATTTCTTTAAGACATCGTTTTAATTCTTTTTTATCTTCAATATTATACTTTTTAATCATTTCTTTAATTGTTTTTATATGGTCAATTTATTATTGTAAAAATACCAAAAATAACATATTGGGATATATATTGGTTTAATAATTGTTTAATATTGGATTAATATATGTTTTATAAACAAATATGTTTAATTTTTAATTAATTAAACTTCTCATTTATAGGGATATTATATGTTTAAAATTTTATAGTTTTTTTCATTTTTTCATTTCAACATATTCCATCTATTGAATAATTAAATCTAACTTTACTTTCTGCGAAATCAAATGTAAATACTTCTTGATTCATTAATGCTTCATAAAATTTCATAATATCTCCATAATATTTTTCATTACAAAGTTTAATAACATTTTCATCTGATATTCCTTTACATCTAAAATGATAATCGATAATTCCATATTCATTTGTTAATTTATCACAATAAATATTTTTAGAAACAATTCTACTTTATAAACTTTATGATTCTTTTCCGTTAATTTTTTTAAAATCATTATTCATTTTACCTAAAGCATTACCTTGTAATTTTCTATTATATTTTTCTCTAAATAATTGACATAATTTATCATATTCATTAGCTAAAATATGTGTACTACCAGTGCAAGGTGAGGCAAGTCCCATGTTAAATCCTGACAATTTGCCAAAAGTGCATCCTTAAATTAAAAATATGAGCATTAAATTGAAAAAAAGAAAATTATGACCAAATTATTTGACAAAAAAAAAGAAAATTTTTGTTTTTTTTTCAAACATCAATTTTTTCTTTATTTTAACAAATTTATTAATTCAAACATAGTTAAGTTACTATAAAATTATACTATAAAATATTTTTCAATCAAAAAATAATATAATTTTTAATTTAGTGTTTTATTTCGTATATTAAGTTTAATTAGTCGGGGAAAACGACCAAATAAAACACCCTATTATATAAAAAATCAAAAGAAAAGGAAGAATTATCCCGATTTTAAGCATATATTAATCCTATTAAATAATCCCATAAGAACAAGTTCTCAATTTGTAATAGTTTATTGTAAATAGTATATTATATTATATACAAAAAATATTATGTTTATATACAGGGTATCCCAAATTACTATGGATGTGCCAAATCTTTTTAGGCCACAAAATCGGGTCGCAACTCTTAAAAATAGAGCATTTTATAAATAAACAGACAAATTTTATTTTTTTTCGAACAAATAAATTGTTAAATATTATTCAATTAATTAACAGATCAGTTCCAAAATTAAAACATGTTAAAAATACGACATCTAGATTATTTTTAGAAATACAAACTGGAATGAAACAATTTTTAATTATTACACAAAAATTTATTTTGAATAAAACAAATAACTTCAAAACAACACAAATAACTTCTTACAACACAGAAATTATTTCTGACTTCTTTGATTTCTAAAAACCACATTCTTGAATCCACTTTATTTTACAATTTAACATTTTTATTTATTATTGTCTTTGTTTTTGAACAAACTTATCTTTTTGAATTTACAACTTCAGTTTCACTTGACACACTTTTTTAACCCATCATTTGAACATTCAAACCAATTAGCAGACATCACCAATTTAAAATTCAAAAATTAATAAACGCATACAGCATGATATTGTAAATAAGTTGACAAATATTGTAATATCCTGTACATGAGTTCAATATAATGTAGTTATTTAGAAAAATATTTTTATTCAATTTTTGTTCGAAATTGCAGACACAATAGTTGAATAAAATGATTAATGATGTCGTGATGATAATTTGCTTTTGTTGTTTTTAACAATATTTTATGAGCATGGTCTTGCGCCGATAATAAATGAGTACTTGATTGACATCAATACCCATTTTAGTGGAACAATTCCTTTGACTTTCGACAATGAAAATTAAGTGAAAGTTTATTTAAATAGTCCTTTATGACTTTGATTTTTGTTTTTGATTCAGAAAAACCGATAGCATAAGTTTTCTGATAATCAACTTTTTCGGGGTATTTTATTAGTGCAAAAAGAGGGAAAGTTTAATTAAAAAAGTGGGAAAATAATGTTGGAAAATGTTTGTTTTTTTGACTTTAACTGTTATGTTGTTTTATATTTTATATTTTTTCTGATAATTCGATTTTCTGGTTATTAACAAAAAAAGAATCAAAACATACGAAATTTTGAATTGATAATTTAAATTGAATATTGACTGCTTCCGATATATTTTTAACATTTAGATATTATATGTTTTCTTGTTTAAAGTTGTATTTTTTACAGCATGAAACATCTAAAAACAACATTGGCATACAAAAAACGAAAAACATACAAGAGATTAAAAACTTATTTTTTTGTTAAAAAGTTGAATTAAATTTTAGAAATCTTTTATCAACACATAATTAAAATAGTTGAACTTCACATGGTAAAAAATTGATGCTTAAAAACATTTTGTAATATGTTATGACCATTACAGTTGTTCAATTTTTAAGGTTTTTAATATTTTTAATAAATTTTTTTACAGCCAACAAGTAAATTACTAAATTTTGATGTTACACATGTCTAAACAAATATAAAAACTCTTGATTCGCCTCGTTGTTGAAATTAAAAAAAAGCAAATTAAAAATATTTCTTTAAGATTATTATCATTATAAAGTTTGAAGTTTCAGTGTTTTAAATTGTTGAATATGTACAGTAAAATCTGTTTTTAATCAAATACATTTAAATATAAATCAAATGAAAAATAACTCGTTGTTTATCATAGAAATTCAATTTTAAATACATTTTTTCTTGTATTATTTTATTATTACAGTTCTTCTTAAAACATTTTCACGGAATTCAAATACATAAAATAGTTAACATGCCATGGTTAAAGTAATTGCATTTTTTTAATGACGATTTCATGGACTTAATAAAAATAGCATACATTTTAAGGATGTTTTTTAGTCAAATAATAAACATTATATACAACAATTTAAAAAGTTTATAAATTAAATTATTCACAAATAACTTAAATGTGATATATAAAACGAATAGTCACAACTAAAATGTTTTTATATTATTGCTGGAAAATAATCAACACAAATTGTTTTTGGTTTGAACAATTGTTATCTGTTTTTAAGCTTTTTTATATATTTTAATATTCAAAAATTTTAATAATAATTTAAAATATATAATTTGTTTTTACAATAGAAAATATTTTCAAACAACACAATGAAAAAAACAATTTATAATTAGGTATGATCATTAAATGTAATATTTACTTAAGTTGTTGAAATATTAATTATAACTAAATTGAATTGATATAGTCTTTTTATGGATAACAACTAAGTGACAATTTAGTTTTAAAATATAAATTCTATGATATATTATAAAAAAGCGTATTGTAATGATTGACCAATAATTATCATTTTCCACGTTTTTATCTCTTCAAAAATAGAAACCAAAAATTTGTGATACATTTAAGAATTTTGTTTTAACCCCCTTTAAACGAAAATTACAAACTAAGTTTTTAAAAAGAATAACAACCACAACTTAAATAATTCAAAACTGAATGTATGATCATTTTATGTTAACAATAATTTAATGATAATTATTATAATATACGAATATCTTTTATATTTTCTGAAAATGTTACTTATTTGTTTTGTTTTAATTTGAAATACATTATTCAATCAACTTAATAGTTTTTTGTCTTTTCAATTCCAAAATTAACTTTATGTGAAAACTTTTTTATAATCAAAATATTAAATTCTTATTTTTGTTTGACTTTAGATCACATAACAGATAAAAAAATAAATACATATATTTGTTTTTCATTCAAAAAATTTTTCAAATAATATTTTACATTTGGTTAAAAAAAATATTATGTCTCCATGTGATAACAAATGTATTATTTTTATTTGTTTGACATTTTTATTAATAAAACACACTAACAACAATTTACAATTTAATATATCAACATTAATATAGATTATAAAATAACTTTAAATGACAATTATTAATGAATTTTTAGCTATTTTCAACATTTTCATTATCATTTAAAATGTTTTAATGAAGCCAAATTGGAATTTATTCAAATTATAATTATATTAAAAACTAATTTTGAACAAAAATAAAAACACATTTATAATTTATTTTCTTTGTTGTTTCAAATTCAAACATATTAAACATTTAAATGATAAAACAAGTGTTTTTAATAGATCAATTGAATGGTTATATATATAATATGTTTCTTTTTATTCTTTTTGTACTTTTTAAATTGAAAAGGAAAAATAAAAACTTGTTTAAAAGAAAAAAGTTGAAAAAAATATTAAAATAAAAAACTAAATGTTTAATGTAATTTTCAAAAAAAGTTGTTTAAAATTGAAAAAGAAAGAATACACCAAAACCTCTCATTAGTAGATTAACTGGGAAAATAAAACCCTTCAATAATGGTTATGAAATACTTTATTTCCTTTACCCTCAATAAGTTTTATTATAGTTTTGATTTGCTGAAATGTTTCTTTAAGAGAGGTTTCTAATTGGGTGATTTGTTAATGAGAGGTTTTATTGCAAATAATTAATTTATCTTATTTTTAATACAGTTGTATTTCTTTTATAATAATATATTCAATTTAATTAGTAATGTATAATACGTAGCAACGTTTTTTTTTGTGTGTTACTAAAATATTATTGTAAAAGCAACAATTGGAACAATTCTGCTTATAATATTTCATTTTTGTAATATTTTAATAATTTAAACGCAAATATTCATCAACACTTTTTGTCAATTTATTCAAAAGTTTTGTATGTTTAGTTACACAATTTTAAAATGCAATATTTTAACAACATTGAACAAAATTCAAGTGGTCTAAAAAAC
>NW_004440429.1:0-2016 GCF_000330505.1 Entamoeba invadens IP1
ATTTAACGACAATTTAATTTAACATCTTAATATTTTAACAATAATTGTATGTAAAATTAACACGTTAAAATGAAAATAACCAATGATAATTAATGAAAATGTTTATTATTCAATGATTTAAATTGTACAACATGTGTTTGTCTTAACAGAACAGTTACTAATTCGATGGAGTGACAAATTTATAATTACAATAAAACAGACATGATTTAACAATTAAACAATAATATTCTTATTAAAATTTTATCATTTAAAATAATTCGGTAATTGAATTATATTTTCATTATAAATGTTGAACATAAAAATGAATAAAATGATATTATGTGCATTATCTACATAAAAGATTATTGTCATTTTACAACATGGTATAAAAAATGCATCATAATTAACAATTTTTATACTAATAATGAAAAATCATTATTGTTAAAAAACTAATATTATAAACTTTTCAATTTATCTTTCAACCTGTTTATATTTTTTAAAATAATTATTTGTGTCATGATTAGACATTTTGAACTGATCTTCGAGCCTCTTGGCAAAATCATCCATTTTTACCACAATGATTCAATTTCTGTCGTTTTTCGTTTTTTAATCTTAAAATAGCAAAGTTTTCAACAAAAAGTTAATTTTTTTCTGCTATGGTTTGGATTTTTACTATATAATATAGTTTCTGTAAAAAATGTGATCGCTAGAACATTCTTTTTTTTGGAATTGTTATCAGTTAAAACAGCACGTAACAATAGTATTAAAATGTCTATTATAAATATTAATTCTATAAATATTGAATATCGAATTTATTTACTATTTTTTAAAAAAAACATCTTGCTTTTTTAATTTATTTTATTGTTGTATAATATTAAATAATAATTTCATATTATTTATTTTGTTTTTGTATTACCAAAACTTTAAATGTAAATTTGTTAATATTATAGTTGTTTTTCATAATAATTTTTATTATATTTATAGCAAATGTTATGATAAATAATAAAAGCAGAAAAGAATTATAAAATTTATATTAAATATATTAAAATATATATAATATAAAATATCAAAAAAATAATAAATATTATAGTTTAATATAATTGATTATTTGGTTTTTAGATAAATTGATAAATAATAGTTTAATTATTATTTATAAAATAAGTTTAAACAAAATGTTATTATATGTTAAGCAATAATAATATCAAAGATAACAAAATATCCTAGTCTATCAATATAATCTTGACAATTTTTTTGTGTGTTAACTTCAGACAGTGAAATTTTTAATCAACTAGCTTCAAATTTAAATATATAGTACCAGAACAATTATTGTAATATAAACATTTTTTATGATTATTTTTTATATATTTTAAAATTTGAAAAACATTAAATTAGTTTTACTTAATAAAACATTAATAACATTTCATAGATTACATTCTTATATTAAAAATTTTAATATAATAATTAAATTTTGTATCATTATATTATAAATTATATTTTTTTATAATTTTGATTATGTTTTGACGAATAAAACTAAATTAAAATAATTTATTTACTATAATAATTTGTTATATGATAACAATATTTAAAAATTAAATTTTAATACCAAAATAATTTTATTTAATGATTTTTTATATGGTTTATATATTAATTATTAATTAACAAATAAATACTTGTTAATTAATAAATAATAAAAAAATTCAAAATAATAAAATAAAAAAAATATTCAAACTATAATATAATAATTATCGTTTTTAATTATTATAATTAATTAATTAATTAAGTAATTGTTTATAGGTTTCTCATCATAAAAATGTTACAAAAAGTTTTAAATACTGTATTACCAAAATCTATAAAAAGTGATATGGTTTATAACTATTATATAAATATAATTTATTGTAAATTTATAAATTATTTTTTGTTAATTTTTATATTAAAAATATCTCAATAATTGTGAATTTTAAAATTGTTTTGTTTAAATCGTTAGATATTATCCAATCAATATGTGTATTAATAAATTATAGTTTGTATTTGATTAAA
>NW_004440428.1:0-1101 GCF_000330505.1 Entamoeba invadens IP1
TTAGATGACAAATCCTTATTTGTCGATCTTGGATGTGGATATAGAATTTAAATTTAAAGAATGGAAAGATTCAAAGAATATTTGAATGATTATCTTAACACTCTACAAAGTAATGAAAATGTAATATGTAATTACCAAACTAATGAATGTTGGTGTAAAACATATCCTTTAACAGATAAATATGCTTTGAACAAATTGATTAGCGTTCTAGAAACAAGAATATTTGATCATGATGAAATAATTAAAGCTGTAAATTCAGATTATGATATCGATATACCAGAGTAGTTATAGTAGGTCACCTATCACCTTTAATATTATTTGCCAAGGATTAATCCTCATTTATATGCCCATTTTCAATATTTATATTCCCAAAGGATTTGACTCTATTCATTAGGGTTTTTTGACATATATAGGTGTAAAACACATAAGGATTCAACATCATACATTAGTGGTTTTAATAAGTATTTTTCATAAAATTGACATTATTTTTGATTATTGTTCACAACAATTATGTTAATATTTAATAAAACATTCTACCATTATATATTTTTAAAAAATTGAAAATATGTTTTGAACTTATTATAAAATAATTTTAAAAAACTAGACAAACATCTTGGCGGTAAAAGTCGACCTACTATAACTACTCCTAACATAATATGGAAGAGATGGTTTTTATAAATTTTTAAATGTATCATCAATCGTTGTTTCTGGATTTATTAACTTGTTAGTTTTATGAAGATCATTTATAGTATTCATAATATCATTTTCTTTAAGAGCATAACTTTTATCGCATCAAAAAGCAATTGAATTGGTTAAAATTGGATTAGCATATGTTCCTTGAATTTCATTAAAATAACCATTTCTTAACACATAAGTAGCTTCCAAATGGGGTCGCCCGTTTTCGTGCACCCCTAAATTTACTTTAACAGCTTCTAATAATTCGTTATAATCTTGTGTATTCAAATAATGTCTCAAACATTTCTTTTTTCCAGTCAATTTATTGATTTCTTTTACCATTTTAGTAATGTTTACATATCCATCTTTATCGCGAATTATAATAGAAATATCCATATATGTTGATCTTGTAAAACTTTCGTTATT
>NW_004440300.1:0-4829 GCF_000330505.1 Entamoeba invadens IP1
TCTTTTATAACGAGATGTTTACATTGTCCATCCACAATCGATACACAACGCTGTTTTATTCGTTTGTATGACAATTGGAAATCTGGAATTTTAATGCTTTTATTAGAACAAGCAGTTGAACTTATCATTTAAATTTTGAGTTATATTTTATGTTGATTTATAACCCTATTCCACTTTTTGTTATTGTTTTTGTTATTGTTGAAAAATAGAGTTTCCCCTTTGTTGTAAGTAAAAAACAAAGAAAAAATAAAGTTGCACACTTGTTCGGAATAACTTTACTATACATTTCTTTTAAATACTATTATGAAAATATCTTGTTTTTTTATAAAAAAAAATATTTTGCTTTCAAATACTTATAGTAAAAATATAGATTTTTTTAAAAAAAAATTGATTTCTAGTGCAGAAACATTTGCACAAGAAAACGGGTGTTAATATTCTGAAATTAACGATTTCTTTTTAAAAAATATCAACAACAAAATAGCATTTGTTTGTTTGAGGCTTACAGTTAAGAATTTATTAAACGTATTTACAAATGTGAATATTCAATTAACACAATTAAAAATAAAAAAAATGTTAAATTCAGTAATAAATATTTTAATTTTTTCAATATTGTGTGTATTTCTGATTCAAAATATATAAAATTATTCAAATAAACATAAAATATTCGTTTAAATTTATCATATTATTCGTGTTATAACATTGTCCACTCTTTTACATTGTCTTACGAATTTTAAATAAATTAATATATAACGGTATAATAAAATAAATTTCTTCGGGTTTTAAATGAATTTTAATAATTTAAATTTGATTTTAATAATATTTTTATTTAAAAAATATAGTTACACCATATTTATTAATTTCAAAACAACCATACAAATAATAATGTGATAAAATTTTGTAAATGATTTTTAAACATTTAAATAATGTAATTTTTAATTTATTAATTTACTTAATTTAAAATATTTTATAACTTGTAATGATAAATGACTATTAATTACATATTATCTTAAAATTGTCTACAATAACGAATTTGGAAATATATAAACACCGAAAAACTGTAAATATCAAAATGTTTGAACTTTCTGGTTATCACATCATGATAGTCTCAAAATACTTCGAGACTATCAACAACTTTATTAACGTGGAGTTGGTATGCAAGAAGTTTGGTGGTAATATGGAAAAGTTCCACTTCAACCCAATTCCGTTGAATTCCAAAACACTTGGATACTTTCCAAACATTGAGACACTTCACTTTTGGGATGTGAATAGTGAGAACTTTGGCAATGAATTTCTGATCAACAAAAGAGAAAATGAAGATTGTGAAGATATCCCTGTTTTTGAAAGAATTCTATCGAATTATTGTGTGGTTCAATGTTGAATTTGGAACAGTTGACAGAAACAAACAACGAAACATCGAATTTAAAAAAGTTATTTACACTTTAAATGATAGAAAGAAATTTGGTAATAACATACCATCATGTGTGAAATCAATTAATTATCAATGTTTTTTTATGAATGCAGCAATTTAATAGTCTTAACATACAATCAATTAAGACATCGATTGGTGATGGATGTTTTCAAAAATGGAGTTGTTTAACTAATATTAGCATACCACTGAGTGTGACATTAATTGAAAATTATTGTTTCTTTCAATGTATTAGTCTGACTAGTATTACAATACCATCGAGTGTGACATCAATAGGTGATTGGTGTTTCTGTGCATGCAGAAGTCCAAGCAATGTTACTATACCTTCAAATATCAAATCAATTGGTTATCAATGTTTCCCATCAAATATTCCAGTTAATAGATGTTAATAAAATGATTTGGTTGTTACATTTTGTTAGTTTATTTTTTTTCTACAATAAAAATAATAAAAAAAATTCAATTAAATAGATTCACAAATTTGATATTATCAGAATCGCATCGTGTGAGTAGTAAGAGGAGGCTATAATAATTGGCACCCTTTTTTACCTTTTTAGAACAGAGATTGCTCAAATGTAAAATTGTGTAAAATGAGTATATACCACGTCATCATTAATATTAATAACATGTTATTAATTCCATGATACATATGAGTGATATAAAGAAAAAGTACTAGTTTTTTATCATAAGATATAATAAATATATATTTGTAACATGCTATTACACTTTATGTTGAATAAATTATTAACACGTTGGAGTTTATATTATTTATTAAAAAATTACATTGAAACACAACATACTAAATTGCCGAACTATTAATACTATTTTTTGAAAAACAATTTTACTAAATAATCCCAAAAATTCAAAACAATAATGTATGTTCAGTTCTTTGATGAAAAAGACGTTGTTGATTATTAAAACTAAAAGTTCAAACGAAAAAACAGTTGTTGTTTTTTTAGTAAATTTTTAAATAATTTCGAATTAAGTAATATGTTTAACGTTAAATATTATGACGAAAATACTTCATTTAAGCGACAGTTGTCAAAATTGGTATATTAAAAATTGATAGACAAGCCATTCTCGCTTATCGTAAAAGTTTGTACATTTATTTATTCACAACACGTTATGAATTTGTGTGAATCAAATTGATGAAATATCAGTTTCGTTAAAAATCATTTTTGATTTAAAACAAAAATGTGGTTTTCTTCTCTGGACAATAATTAATGAAATATAGAGTTCCAAAAAACAATAAAAAATAATTTATAGCAAATGTTTGATAATTTTGACTTTTGATATTCAAGTTATTGTTGTGACAACACCATCAGTGTATCGATATTACGCGATACTTTAGCGCTTGTTATTTATTTAATTTGTTATAAATGAAGACTCGACTTTGAAAATTTTTGGCATTAAATTTATCAGCTTTTTATAATAAAAAGCACTTTTGGGATCAGTAGCGTGTTTTTCAGAAACAAAAATCCCGTTATATCATATTTTATATGGGAATTTTTATGCTTAAAAATTCTTCAAGTATAAAAATATTTTTTTAAATTATTTTTTCTTATTTACTTGGAAAATAAATTATGGTATTTTTAACTATAAACCGATTCCCTAAAAAACAAACAAAACAAGTGCAAAAATTTGGGACACTCCAGTACAGACTTTTTAAAACAATTAACTTTAAAAAAATAATTTAATACATAAATTATTTTTTAATAAATATTCAGTATGTTTTGTTTTGTTTTTTTGAGAATAGATATTATAATTCATAATGTCACTATTTTTTTCTTGAGCGAAACAGTCTTCCTTTACTTTTTATTTGATTTGCATCGTAGCAAATGATAAGTGTTGTAACTTTTTGTTAATTAATATAATAATGTTTTATAAAATTATAAATTTTTAAGACAAGAAATTAATAAAATATTTTATTTATTTTTTACTTAACAAGTAAAATGCATATTACTTTATTCCTGATATTTCATTTGTTTGTATTTGGTGCACATTAATAAAAGTTTAAATTTAATTATAAACGTCATATTGGTTACGAATATTAAAATATAGTAACTATAATTTGAAATAATACTAAATTTTTACACTAATTTTACAATCAACTTTTTATCAAAAAATCGACAATTATAAACTGGTTTTCAAAAGTCTGTACTGGGGTGTCCCGATTTTTTGCATTTATTTTGTTCATTATTTTTGGGAATCATTTTTTGTAATAAATTCGCTTATTTTTTCCAAGTAAAAAAGAGAAAAACAGTCTTCAAAAAATATTTTTTTACTTGAAAAATTATTAAGCATTAAAAAATTCCATTTAAAATTTGAAATAACTGGATTTTTGTTTCTGAAAAACACGCTACTGATCCCAAAAGTGCTTTTTATTATAAAAAGCTGATAAATTTAATGCCAAAAATTTTCAAAGTCGAGTCTTCATTTATAACAAATTAAATAAATAACAAGCGCTAAAGTATCGCGTAATATCGATACACTGATGGTGTTGTCACAACAATGACTGAAATATCAAAACACAAAATTATTAATTGTTTGCTCTTATTTATTTTTTTTGTTTAAACTCATTATTTCATTTTCTTTTGTCTATAGAAGAAAACCACATGTTTGTTTTTAATCAAAATGAAAAACTAACGAAACTGATATTTAGTTACAAATTGACACAAACAATAACATCCCAATTTATTAACGTGTTTATCGTTGTATGATTTGACCAACAACGTTGAGTTTGTGTTGTGAAGTATTGAGTTGTGATCATATAAATAATATGATCTTTTTTTGGAAAAGGCTGGCTAATATTCCGATAAATTCCCGATGTTGTACAAAAATAATTGAACTGGATTGGTATTTTTTTCAAAATTGAGTCTGTACTTTCAATTTTTTTATGTTTTTTAGGAAAAATAAAAAATAAAAAACGGGACTTTAGGAAGTTGTAAAAATACTGCGGTACAGACTTTTGAACTACAATTTAAATTGATTTTTAATTTGGTTATAATTATAATATATTGTGACAAATAAAAAAGACTTGAAAATGCCATTACTAAAACCAATTTTTGTCGGTTTGAAGAACTTAAGCAAAATACAACGTTTTTTATCATCACGACAATTACAAAAGTACAAACATAACATCACATGACACCATAATCGACATAATCAATTTAAAATAACAAATTTATGTTAAAGTATAAATAAATACAATACAGTCATGCGAAAAAGCTGTCGTGTTTGGAAAAACCTGTCTTGAAAAAATAGTTTATAGTAAATTTATAATTACTTACTATACAGTATAGCTTCTATTTGATTTATTTGCAGGGTCATTTCACAAAAATCGAATAAAAATATTCGGCATTTCCAAATAACATGTTCTATTTCAGATCATTTGTTTATAGTACTA
>NW_004440300.1:4929-8691 GCF_000330505.1 Entamoeba invadens IP1
ATGTACTAGAATAGTTCATTACCACCCGAGACAGGTTTTTCCAAACGCGACAGCTTTTTCGCATGACTGTACTCTTGTAAAAAAACAATTTTTTTTTAAAATAATTTTTTTGTAATAATGCATAAATACATTTCACGATAGAGTACAGGGGTGAAACTGAAGGTATAAATTTGAAAGCGGATGTATTAATTTAGGGTTTTTGATGCCAAATTTGGCATTTTTCTGGGTTTTATGATTCGTAAATTAAGCCAACCCCTTTGATTTGAATTTGACAATGAAAAACAATGCAAACAAAATGAAAAGAATCAATAATTATGTTTTGTAACAATACCAACATATTAATATTTTAATAGTATTTTAATTATATCAATGGTTATATAATAATTCATCAAGAATTTGTGTGTTTTTAATAATCAGCTAAAGTTAAAAAATTACAATAGTAATAATTGTTATAATTAAACCATTATAAATAGTTGAAAATGTATTATAGTAAATTTGTTATTATTTAATTGTATTTTCAGGGTTTAAGACAAAACACAACCCATTTACAACTTGATAAATATTTTAAGTGTATTTTAATGTGTGGGTGAGTATTAGCTTTATGGTTTGTTTATTTATTTATTATCAATGCAGTTATTTAAAATGTTATATTGACGTTCAGATTGGTTAATGCAGCTCATTATTACATTTTGGTTTGTTTTTTTTATACGCAGGCCGGTCGTGAAGGCCGTGAAACACAACCCAAAGTATCGTAAATCATTTTTATGTCGAGTGTCGTTTGAATAATAACAAAATAATGATAAATTTATTATAAACATGAATAATATAATGTATAGTAAATAATTAATATTGTTATAGTTTTTTGAGTTGAAAATTATAATAATTTTTATAATTTTGTAACTATTATATTAACTATATTTTCCTTTTCCAAAAATCGTGACTGTGTTGGAAATAGTGGTTTTTGTCCAATTTTTCTTGTTTTTTGTTGTAGTTATGTCGCATTAAATGGCTTCAATTTAATGATTTACATGTTAGTTCGTTTTTGGCCAATAGATTAAAAGAAAATGAACCCTAAATTAATACATTCGCTTTCAAATTAATACCTTCATTTTCACCCCTGTACATTGCCATTTATTCAAACTACTGTAAATTGAGTTGTTTTAGCCCAACTAAAAATAAACCAAATGTTATTAACATCTAATTTAATATTTAATTTAAATTTCATCTTAAAAATTCAAATTAGATGAAAGGATTTATTTTATTTATTTTAATTGAATTATCTTATTCTCGATATGCAGTTCAAACTAATGCACTTCACGCTGTCTATGAAATTGGCAAATGTTATTTTTGCACGACACACCAATACATGAAATTTGAAGAAGATTTAAAAGGTAAATTAGTTTATTACACATCATATTTTAATTGTTCCACACTTGAAAAGTCTTTAGAGCAATATATTACTCAACTATTTGTTGTTCAAGATACATTCCCAGACCACGATTTCGTTTTTAATGCTTATGGAATGTCTGTTGGTTGTTTAATTGGAGACCCGACAGCACTTCCCACGCCAATACCATATAAGGCTGGATGTTCTTTATATTTGGGCGCAGACCCTAATACTTCTATTTCTTTGGAAGCAACAAAAAGTGGCGAGACTTATACTACAAAATATTATTTAAGTAATGACTGCACTGGAAATGCTCTTGATGAAACAACTTTTACCAAAGGAAAATGCCAACCTGATTTATTGATGACTTTTGGTGTCTTCTCTGACTTTATTCAACCACCTGTTGATTCAAGAGCAAATTTTGCAGTGAAAAAAGAAGGAGAAAATGTAGAAGTTTATGTCTTAGATAAATGTCAAAGAAGTGTTGATGGGACTTTTTTCAAATTAGAAAGGTTTAGAAAAATAGTGATATTAAAAAGGGGATCATCATGTGACAACCTCGTCGAAATTGAAGATCAGAGCGAACTTTATAATATGCGTTTCTTCGCCAATTTTCCCGAGAACTATTTTGTTAAAAATATATACAGTGATACTGAAAAGTGCACACAAACAGACGAACAACAATATTTAAATTACGAATTGATATCGCGAAAGTGTGTTGCAGTTGGAGAATACTTTAGAAAAGTGACTCGAATTGATGACACTTATGTATTCGAAACTTTTTTAACCAACGATTGTTCCGACTCTCCAATAAATCGCGAAATATATGAATATGGCAAGTGTTCCAATGGCGTCATTTTTGCAGATGCAATTTTTGAAAGTGCAGTTGATGAAAATGCGAGTTATGCGTCTGAAATTTTTGATTATGAAATGCATCAAATGGTGTACTTTGAGTTTGGAAAGTGTGTTTACAATAGTATAAATGATGAAAAAGTATCATATATTAAGATATTACATTATAATGATATTACCGAAATTTATGAAGGAAGCTTATGTGACAATTTATATAAAACAGACCACCAAGAACTTGCGGGAACATTTAATTATTTGGTTACATTACCACCACATGATATTGTACGAGGTGTTTATAACTTACATTCAAATTGTCTTTTTGAAGATGGAAATGCATATTCAAAATATTTAATAGAAAGTGTTGATGAGTGTACAGTGACTCCTTATGGTTCTTTAATAATTAAGAAAAGTGGTGATTCTTTTAAGTATATGTATTTCCCCACATTTGACTGTTCTAATGAAACTAATAAAATAAATATCTATTCGAGAGGTGAATGTGGGCTTTTTGATGATTATCAAACAGTTAGATTGTATTATTTGGTATCTACAAAACTTGAGAAAACTATTTCTGATACAACCAAATTTGCAATAAAAATCGTAGATGATGGTATATATGTTTTTGAGTTAAATAAAGTGCACATAACACTAGAAAATACTTATCTTAAATTTGTTAGAATGAATCAAATAGTTATAGTCTTGTCTGGGTTAACACCATATGAACTCGTAGAATACCAAACAGCCGATTTTGCATACACATTTGAATATACAGAGAGACTCCCTCTTCATGATTTAGTCGAAAATTACTTCGGGATTTTTTATCAATGTGTTTTTTCGATAGATGAAGTTGAGCAGACCATTATTATGCACAACACAACGTGTTATAATATGAGTGGAAATAAGTCGATTCAATATGGTAAAAACGGTGACGTGTACACAATTGCAAAGTATTCAGAGATGTCATGTGTTGGTCAGCAGACAACTGAATATTACAACTTTGGTGAGTGTACTGAAATTAGTTTAGATAAAAGAACAATATTTTCACAAGAAATAATACGAGGTGTATTAAAAGGTGGTGAAACTTGTGTTGCTACAAAAAGTGACTTTAAAATAGTTTACCAGTTCAATAAATGTTACTTTGATGGTGAAAGTGGCTCTTTAAAATTTGTAAAGAAAAACGATGTTGTGATGTATTTCGTTGGTGTTGATTGCAATTCATTAAAAGAAGTTGAAACAACACAAATTTTCGGATTTGTCGAGTTTTTAAAAAAATATCCAAAGTTTAAAGTCTCGCAATTTAAATATGGAAACACAGAAAATTGTATTTTAAAAGATACAATTGGAGCACCACAAATGAATTTGTACAAAATTAACTGCACCAAAATTGATACAACGTCAGTACAAGCATTAACTAATAATGACACCTATGAACTCAAAAATTTTAATGGAAAAACGTGTGATGGAGAAGTAATAAAAATCGAAAAATACACAAAAGGTCAATGTGTATTAAAAGAAGGAAAAAATGT
>NW_004440300.1:8791-32086 GCF_000330505.1 Entamoeba invadens IP1
TGAAAGAAAAAAATAAAAACTTATCTTTATTTCATTTCTGTTTTGAAAGTGTTAATTAATTTTTGTTGATAAAACTTGTAAATAATGAAACGGTGAATTATAAAAAAAAATAATATTCAGTTTTTATCATGTTTTTAATTACAATAAAAATTCTATCAATATGTGGTTTTGACCAATAAAAATTGGCTAACACACCGATAGAATATAACAATTTTTAACATTTTTGGTACTAAAACCCACATTGATAATGTAAATAAAATAAATTGAATTTTATATTATATTAAAAAGAGTTAAGACTTGGTAATGAAAAATAAAAAAAATCAACAAACAACAATTAAGTCAAAAAAGACAACAAAAGAAAGGCAGAAAATGTTAAAAAATTTAAATATAAATTATATTTATAAAATACGATACATTAAACAATAGACAACTGTAATTAATTTAAAAATAACAATTGACAATATTAACCAATCTTGTATTAAAAAAGAACTTAACCCAACTAAAACAGCTATTGGACTATATTATATTATACTTTACTATATAATACTATAAAAAGGATAAACAACCCAATTATTGATAATGTTGTCTTTAAAGTGAAGGCAACAAATTGCAACAAACAAATTGTGAGGAATACTTTAACAATATAATAATCAACCAATTCTTTGCAGAGTTCAAGAGTAAGTAAAAAGGAAATCTCAAACAATAAAAACAATGAAATAACTGCAAACATCATGCTAAATAAGAATAAAACACTGTTATCTACAATAACAACAAACATTAAAGTTGATCAGTTGTATGAATACATCAACTTTCACACACTGATTAAAAGAGCAAATTTGAAGAATGAACATCTACATTTACAAATCAACTATGGAGTCAGTCGAGAAAGCGCTTGAAAAAGCCAAATTGGACAAAAAAAGCATTGACAATGTTGTGTTGATTAGTGGATCAACTCGTATTCCAAAGGTTGTGCAAATACTACAAGACTTTTTCCAATGTGAAGGAGATCAACAAGAGTATCAATCCAGATAAAGCTGTTGCTTGTGGTGCTGTTGTGCAGGTTGCCATTTTGACTGGAAATGTGGAAAGGCAACAAGAGATGTGTTGTTTCTTATTGTAGAAATTGACACATGGGATAGAGACAGCTTGCGGTGTGATAAAAGAATTTATCCCACGAAACTCAACAATTCCAGCAAAGAAGTCACAAATATTCTCGATATATGCAGACGTCCATCAAGGCATGCTCATCCAAGTCTTTGAGGAAAAAACATTCACGGCATCACATTGCAACCTGCTTGGCAAGTTTTAGTTGTTTGGCATTTCACCAGCACGTGAAGTTTTCACAAGATGAAGTCACATTCGACTAAAATGCAAATGGGTGTTCGAATGTGTCGGCTAAAGACAAGACAAAATGAAAGAAAAAAATCATGATCACAAACGACAAGGGCAGACTTTCAAAGGAACCAATCAACAAGATAATTGGACATAGAGAGAAGTTAAAAACGAGAACGAGAATGGGATGACTTTTTGAGGCTTAAAATGGGTATGAACCTTCTGCTACCGTGTTATACCACACTGAATAAACATTTTGTTCAAATGTTATCAACAGAAGACAATGCAACAATCAAGGTTGATGTCAAAAACGTACTTGAGTTGTAGGTTGACAAGAACCAATCGGCATCAAAGGATGAATATACACAGAAACAAAAAAACAGAAACTGAGATCCGTCCCATTCACTAAAATGTATCAACAAAATGTAGCAGCTGGTAACATGCCGGGAGGTTCCCCACAGGGTCGTACGACTGGTGCACAACAACAGGGCGCAAACAAAAAAAGAATTAAAGTCGATGTTTTATCATAATGATTGTGACTTGTACATTATTTTCCTGACAATTGAGAATAATTATAACTTAAGCACTTTTTAAACGATATTAAAATAAAAACTATAAAATAACAACTATAAAAAATGTAATAAAAACAGTGAATTATTTCACAAAGATAAAGTTCAATTACAAAGACACAACTCTTATTGATTATTCAATACAATTATTTTAACAATATCAATAGACTTCATGACAATATGACAACTTTATCATAATGATTTTAACAAAAAATAATGTTAAACCAATCACCGAAATAATGTTTCAATTTCGAAAACAAATGACAAAACAAAATAATTAAACCATTAAAGGAGAAAGACAGAAAAGTGTTATGATTATGACGACCAAATAAAAAGCAACCCACCCGAGGATTCTAATTGTTTTGTTAGTTGATTTTCTGGACAATACAAAAGCCACAATCCAGAAAATGAATATTAAAAATCCTCATGCAAGGAATACATAAAAAAGTTTGTTGTTATGTTCTTCGTTTAAAGTGTTGTATTTAGCAATTCCATTTGTATTTGGTTGCATAAAAAGTGGTTCACTCTGTGTTGATTGGACATATTGTTGTTGGCACACCTGTTGTTGAGCTTGTTGATACATTTGTTGTGGATATTGTTGACCAGTTTGATAGTCTTTATGCATCGGGTCGACTTGTGGCACTTGAACCACCATAGGTGGTGGAACTAAAATCTGAGGAATTTTATAAACAACTTGTGTGGTCATGTTGTGTGTTAGATTAACAAGATTTGTTGCGTTTTTAAATACTTATAATACAAGAAGATGAATGGATGAAGAATTAATTTTGAATTATATGTCAATAAATAAATCATGTTTTTGGTATTATAACATAATTGTAAAATATAATTGTTATTATATGTTACATTTAAATTAATATAAAGTTATTCCGAACAAGTGTGCAACTTTATTTTTTCTTTGTTTTTTACTTACAACAAAGGTGAAACTCTATTTTTCAACAATAACAAAAACAATAACAAAAAGTGGAATTGGGTTATAAATCAACATAAAATATAACTCAAAATTTAAATGATAAGTTCAACTGCTTGTTTCAATAAAAAGCATTAAAATTCCAGATTTCCAATTGTCATACAAAACGAATAAAACAGCGTTGTGTATCGATTGTGGATGGAACAAATGTTAAACATCTCGTTTATAAAAAGAAAATAACGAGACAAGCCAATTCGTGTGATTTAAAGACTCTTTCGCTGCAAAATTTCGATAAACACGAGATTGTTGAATGGTGCAACCCAAAAAAAAAACTAATTGAGAAAAATCGTGCAATTTTAGTTATAGTTTAGTTATAGTATATTAATTAGAGTAATAGTTTTAAAAAAAATATGTTAGTGTTTTCTTGTTTTGTTTTATAAATACATATAATTTTTTTACTATAATTATACTATAAACAAAGTTGCACTGACACGTCAAAGTTGCACCGTTTAAAGAATGACTTCATATGAATCTTTTAAAAAATAATTAATAAAATGCATTTGAGTATAAATAAACAGTATTGTAAAAAACAATTTGGTTTGTTAATTAACTTACATTTACAGTTAACATGAAAAACTAATTCGCAAGAAATAACCAAATACAAGAACTTTTAACAACAAAAATTATTACATAATATTTTTTAAATAATAATTAAACTGTTCTTGAAAATAAAAACAATAAAAATTAATAACAGTCACTTATTGATATTAATGTGTGTGATATTTTAAACATTGAAATTGACTTGAATCTTTTTTAACACAATAAAAAGAACGATTTGAAAGACATCAGAATAAAATACAATCAGCCATTGAATTCTATCGACGAACAAGATTTGAAATTGCGAATTGGGAGATCTTTATTCAAATATGAAAAGTTGTTTGCCAAGCCAAACTCCCATCACAATATTTCAAGAAGTAATTTGTAAATTTAATTATTATAATTTGGTGCTTTTTGTTGTTAATGAAGTCCTCTTATTACTCATGCCAAAAATGAAAAGCGGTTATTATGCCATATTTCCTTTTCTGTTACAACTGACTAAAATGTTGTTCTCTTCTTGAGAGCTTCATTTTGGCGATGTAATCAAAAACCGGTTGTTGTTGAAATCAATTTCAAGAAAACTCAAACTAAATAAAAAACTTGTTGTTTAAAAGTTTAATATTCTTTTAATAAAATATTAAAAGAAAAATACTTTTAATATTTTCGTGTGATAGTTTGTTTGGGGTCGATCGAACTAAAATCAATTAATATTTTCCGATGTGTACAATGTCTGGGGACTGAACAACATTATCCGACCGACTATATTTATGATTAAACCTTAATCAAATGGCTATTAATTATCAAAATTTAGTATACGATCAAATGGAGTATATTATACATATACAAGTTCACAACAATTGTTTGTGAATCATTTATTAATGCATATTAATGGAAAAAATGACAATGAATCAAACCATTTAAAGTATTTAAACAAAAGTATTGATAATGTACTTAATTATTAAGAAATAGATTTGATATAAAAATCTTTCAATGTTGTAAAAATAATGCAATTGGTGTGTTGATAGTATATTTATATTCATACAACTACAAAATATTATTATAATGAATTTATTACACACAACACAGAAGTTTTTATCAACATAAATACATCAAAATTTATCCCAAAATTCACTTTTTATTACACCACAATAAAAGTCAATAGAACGCCTTCCCCATTTAGTCAGTGGAAAATTGTTTTATAAATAAACAAGTTGTTACTTTATATCAAACATTTATCATATTAACCACGTAGAATATATGCATTCAATTTTAAGCCGGCTCATTCCAAGTCGGTGAATCATGCAAATAAAAAATTTACACAATTTAAATATATGGTTCTAAATTTCCTTAAACATCAATACCACCGTCATGACTTTTTTATTGTTAAAGAGTCAATCTCGTTATTGAAATACATACAAAAGTTATTAATAATTAAATGATCAAAAGATAAATTAACATTACATCTATGGAACACAATCACGACTATTTACACATTATATTTGAATATACAAGCGATCCTAAGTATGGACATTTACATTGTCATTTCAACTCTTTTTTTCAAAAGAGTGTATTTGAATTGTTTAAATGAAATTAACAGTCATATCAATTTTATAATTGATTTACAGGTAATTGGCTCAACACACTACACAAACAACAAATGTAAATCACTCATACAAAAACGAGTCGAAATTATGACCGCCATAATGACTCATTTGAATTTATGGAGTCTTTCTTTGTTGTATAGTAGAACAACTTGAATAATGACAAAACAAGCAATTTTATGAATAACTTGTACTCAGATGGTATTATATGATTGCGGTCCATATGGATCGGGTTCATATGAGTCAAGATCAAATGAATCGGTTTAATTGGATCAAGAATTAAATAGATTATTCTATTATATTTGTTTTTTAATTATTAAAACAAAAAATAAAACAAACAAAAAAACAACAAACTTTTACCAAATATTATATTACTTGATTCCTTTTTTAGCCTTTTTCTTTGTTTTTTTGGGTTGATATATTTTTTCTTGGTTAACAGACAAGTGGATTTTCTTTTCTTTGTTTTTGTAATTGATGTTTTATCTTGTTGTAATATACTCGAACATGTCAATAAACCATTTAATTGTTCTTTATGAATAAATTCTTCTTCGTTTTCTGTGACAAGAGTTGTATACTCAATTTGTTCAACTTCATCTTCAAAAAATACCAGTATTAATCAATTGGACTTCTTCTTGTGTTTCATTTGGCTTTTGACATATTTTAAATGTTTTGAAATGGTTCTTAACAAGCTGCTTTTCATTTTCCCATTGGTAACTTATCGTGCTTTTAGTCAGACAATCAAGATACTCAAAAATTCTCACAAATTTCCTTCTTTATATTCAAGTACAATTCTTTTTATGTTTTCATTGTATTTTTGTGTACTTTGATTAACTCGTTGTTGTTTTGGTTTTGCTATATGTTCAATGTATCGTTCCACTGTTAAATTTTCGACCATTATTAATTGAGCAACCATTTTCCAAGTGTTTGAATGTGCACGATTAAATCTTTGAGAAAATCCACTATGAAATAATTCACTGATGTTATTGGTTCTATTTTCAAACAACTCAAATTGGTTCCAAAGTTCAACTTGATGCATCCAAGTGATTTAAAAGTAATTTAGAAACAGTTTAAACGGTTTTTGATAGTCAGTTTCAATGCCAAATCTTTGATCTTTAAACTTTTCAACAATTAAATCAAAAGTTGATTTAACTTCCTGATTTGGCAAAAAAACATAAACCAAAAATTCTTCGTACCCACTTTCTAAAATTCAAACTTGCGTTATAATATGGTATTAGCCCCCTTTGTCCCACACTTTTCCACAATGCTTGATAAAAGCAAAAAACAACCATGTACTTTAAAACCATGAAAATTAAATTCATTAATAGCCGCTTTCTCAAAATCAGTAACAACTGTTATACCAACTGGTATAAACTCAGAAACCATATTTAATAATGTTTTATAAGTTGTGGATTTTTGATTTGGCATTATAGTAAAAATACAAGAAAACGGTTTACCATTAACCATGGCGTGAATTGTGTATAGATTGTGGAATATTTCAGGCACATATTTATAAGTTCCATCCGCAAATATAGTTGTTGCTCGTGCAAGTATTTCTTTTTGTTTTAATGACATGAAAATATAAATATCACCACCTTCAACTTTTGAATGATTAAATAGAAAAGTTCCAAATTCATCAAACTCAGTCTTTCCCCTAAATGTTGTTGTTAGTTCTATCGGAAATTGTATATCAATTGAAGTTTGTGGATTTTTACCAAATTGTTGTGAATCATAATGTTTGACAAATGATTTGAATGCACTTTCACTTTAAAATACATCACAGTCAATACACGTTTTGAGTTGTTCATATAATTTACCTATTGTGACATCACTATGGACTTTTCTTTCTTTGACTACGAGTTCTTGTGATTTAATCCTGGTGATTGTATTTTTGCTATTTCAAACACTAAAATCGTTGTGAGCATTTTCAATCTTAAAATTGGTATCCTTTAAAACAAGTTTGCATTTACAACCATACCTTACACATATACATTCATACACATCAACAATTCCAGTGTATTTCTTTTTAAAACTTGATTGTTTAGATGTTGGCATTCTTTTAAACATCACGCCTTCATATTCGTACATTGAACATTTCATCTTGTTGTCCCACTCCCTTAATTTGTACTCTACCAATTTTTCTGTACTTAACCAAACATTCATGTTTGATTCCAACTAAAATTGAAGTTTGAAATATACTTAAAATACGAAAAGGATATTTTTTTAAACAGCCATGAAACGAATTTGTTGTTAATTAATCATTTTGTATTTTATTTGCCAATATTATATTAAATTTGTTAGTTAAATTATAATAAATTGTGTGAATAAAAAATCGAATATCAAGAAATTATAATTAACCTGTGTTAAACACCATATTAAAATGTATTTTGGTTGGGTTTTTTGGACACATTTTAGTTTAATATTTATATATTCATATTTAAAATTAAATTTTACCACCACAACAAATTTGCCAATAACAATTTCAAAAAATAATGAAACATAAATTAATATAAATCAAAAAATGGAAGTGCTAAAATAGTCTTGATCCATTGAAGCTAGATCCATATGAACCCGATCCGTTTAAACTCACACCGTATTATATATTATTAAAAAGAACAAATTTAAAAAATGAGCGTTTAAATGAAAAATAAAATATAACAATCCAAATATATTGAAAAACAGAAAAAAATATCAAGAATAGTTAAGTTGTTTGATTATTAATAATTGATTACCTCGTTCGTTTATTCTGCGTCTATTAATAATTGTCAAAATAACACAACAATAACATTTCCGTAATTATAATTTTTTGGATAAAAAATGTAAATTAAATTTTGTAGATTTAAATAAAAATTAATATTCATTGCTGTTTATCGCATTGAAATAATAGGGTCAAAAAAAATGTCAAAACATAAAATATTATTTTGAATCAGATATAACATTACTAATCCTTATTTTTGTTTTAATGTAAATGTTTGTGTTTTTAATTAATTCAAAAACAATCATTATTAATAATTAGTTCAACTGGTTCATGACCAAGTGATTTTAACATAACATAGTTTTATTTACTAATTCTCATGAAGTCAAAGATATTTTGAAATTAACTTTATTGTTTGTGTTGCCTTTTTATGATTTTTTTTAAAATGTGTAATAAAATGGTTGACTATTTTTAAATATTTCACTATAAAGCTATGTTTTTTATTTTTAAAATCATGACAATTAATTAAAAGTCAAAAAATCATAAATAAAAATCATACATTTGTATATTTATTTCATCTTATATGATCACATTTTAATGTTACTATTGTTGGCCTGTTGGCACTGAAATTTCATTGGGAAACTTTATTGAGCCCTACTGCCCATGTACAACCAATTGTTATATCGTGCCACTTGATACAATCAGCGAATTAATAATTACTGATGAATCGAAATTGATTAAAAGTAACAAAAATACTCATAAAACAATATAAAAATCGATATAGATGAAAGTGATGTTGTCGTGTTCGGGACGTTATTAGTAAGTATGGAGAGATAAATTCTTTAAATATTAATATTGAAACATCTGAAATACAGACAATTACTTTTGTGAGTATTTCATCAAATATAAGTGTTATAGTCCAGAGTCAAAAGTACTTTATATATAACAACAAACAATGCACTTATGGTGTATACACAAAAAACAGCTTTACTTGTCTGAATTATTATTCGTGTACCAACTTATATTACTCTACAACTCTATCAAAGTGTATTGAATGTCCAATTGAAAAACGTGTTTTTTGTTTAAGAACAGGAAAGTGTATTAAATGTGAAACGAATTATCTTTTGGATAGTAAGAATAACACATGTACACTATTTCATATAGACAACTGTTTGATATCTCAAAATGGAATTTGCTTGAAATGTGAAGAAGGTAAATTGTTAGAAAATGGTTTGTGTGTATCACCCAAGAACAATTGTCAGCAATTTGATATCGATGCAAATTGTTTGTTATGCGACACAACATGGAAATTGATAAATGAAGGCATTTTATGTGAAACAGTTGATATTAAAAATAATTCAAATTCACAAAGAAATATCACTTCTTGTGTTGATGGGTACTTTGTTAAAGACAACAAATGTGTGTCATGTCAAGATAAGTACAATGGAAGTTACTTATGTGACTCAATACAACCACTACAATGTAACACAACATTAAATTATGTATTGGAAGAAAATAAAAATTGTGAAAAAAGTTCGTGTTTTTTAATGGAAAATACACAGAAAGACCAAAATGGAAAATGTCTTTCTAATCAACCCAATTGTCGAATAATAGTAAATAACAAGTGTGTTACTTGTGATGAAAATTACATTTTATCAAATTCGAAGTGTCTTTCGTCCGTTGATAATTATTATGAAATTGATAACTCAACGTGTTTGCGCTGTAAACCGACATATTATATAGATGATACATCAATGTCTCAAACATGTGTAAATTGTGTTTTAAATTAAAAAACATGTCTTTCTTGTTATTCTGAATATTATCTCAACGTTAACCAAGAGTGTATGTCCAATTAAAAACTTTTTGAAAAATGTAATAAACTATCTTCAGTGAGTAGTGGGTGTGTTATATGTAAAGATGGGTATTATCGAAATGGTTTAGATTGTCAGAATCGTTTGATAAATTGTTTTACATGTAATACAGCAAATTCTTGTTTAACATATTACTCAACCAACTACATGACAGGTGACGGCTTGTGTAAACCACAAAACGAGTGACAAGAAATTTGTTCTGATAAAGTGACATCAGGTGGATGTTCACTCTGCAAAATTGGTTTTTATTTACAACATAATGAATGTTTTAAATGTGATATTGAATGTTTTTCATGTTCACAAAGTGGGAATTGTAAGTTGTGTAATGGAGAGAACGTTGTTAAAAATGGGAAGTGTTATTTTATCTCTACAGTGTCTAAATGCATTGAAATTTCCACTTCAAAATGTTCCTAATGTGCATTTTGTCATATTCCAAGTGAGGATGGCACTTTTTCTGCGACGAAAATTGTTTGGTGGGTCATATTAATTAAAATATTAGTCATCAATTTCATCTTCATCTTATTTTTCGTCTTATTTGGTGTTTCACTCTCATTAATTTTAAGATGGATGAGTAAGAAAAAGGTCACAAAGACTCAAACAATTTTTTAATGAGTAAATCAGACATTCAATTTATGTCACTAAAAAATGGTGTTTGTGTAAATCGTTCAGAAATCGACTTCAACACTGACTTGGACGAAATTCCAATTTGTGAAGAAACTCGGCAACTTCTATGTATTGGAAATAACTCAGAAAAAACAATGAAAGTTCAAATGAGTGTTTCTTCTAATGGACAGAAATTTTGATACGAACCCGCCAGTTGTTACTCTAAAACATGGATTTGCGTGTGAATTTGAAATTTTTTTTAAAGCCAAATTCACTACCAAAATATATTCAAAAGCCAAAATTGTATCAAAGTCGTTGCAAAGTGGTGTTGAAACAATCATTGAAATAACAATCAAAGGAGTCACACAAATATCCACACGACTTGATCCTGATTTATTAATAAAAGAGAAGAAAATAAGAAAAGGTAAGTTTGGTGTTGTTTATAAAGGGACTTATCGAGGAAATGTAGTTGCAATAAAAAAGATGAGAGATATAAAAACAGCACTGAACTATTTCTTGAATTTGAAAATGCAATCAACATGTTGGACAAATTTCGGAGTAAGTATATAGTCCACTTCTATGGGGCTGTGTTCGTCCCAAATAAGATATGTATGGTCACCGAATTAGCACAATACAGAAGTTTGAAAGATCTAATAAACCATAAAAAGACAAGTGAAATTGATGAGAAAATGAAATTAAAAATGATATCAGAAGCTGCTAAAGGAATTTTGTATTTACATGAAAATGGGATATTACACAGAGACATCAAGCCAGACAATATCTTGGTGATTTCTCTGGACTTAAATGATAAAGTGAATGCAAAGTTAACAGACTATGGAAGTAGAAGAAACGACATTTTATTGATGACAACATGACATTCACAAAAGGAATTTTAACACCAGTTTTTATGGCTCCTGAAGTGTTAAATCAAGAGAAGTACAAACAAGCCGCAGATGTGTATTATTTGCAATTTTGATGTATGAATGCTTTGTATTGGGAAATGAGTATTTAAAAGAAAAATTTAATTTTCCATGAAAATAGCAGAATTTGTAAATGAATGTAATCGCCTTCAAAATCCAGGTACAATAATAAGTGAGATATACACATTAATTTTCATGTGTTGGCGACAAGAACCAAAAACAGAATTACAATCAAAGTTGTTATGGAAAAACTCGAAAAAGTTATCTAAATTGATAAGAGTGTTATTAATTTATTTTGCTTGTGATTTATTGAGATGGTGATAATAACTTGTTTTATCAATTTATTGGCATCTAATTTATCTAATTTTAAGTCACATTTTCTTTCAATATTTATCCAATAACATTTTCAATTTTTCAAATTTGTTTACTTTTTATATAAATTAAATTAATTCAAAATAAAAAAACTTTTTCTTTGCAATTTTATAAACAATCAACTGTTTATTTTGTTCAAAATGGCATTGTTCTTTAGTGTTTTTAACGCGTACAAATGGGATGCCCTTTACACAATTCCATTCAAATTTTTATTTTAACTAAGTAAAATAACATGCAGATTATTTTTTTCGGTAAATATGAATTTGAGTTAATATCTGGGCTGGTTATCAAATTAAAAAACGTCAAATAATCACTCCGAGTCAGTGAAGGATGAGTGACAAACAGCATTGAAAAGTAAAAAAATTAAGTTGCACCAAATTGTTGATTATGCACTGCTTCCGCTCAAATTTGGTGTTTTTTATTGGACTTTTTTGTAAGCAGGGCAATCACAACACGATGACATAGTATGGAAAATGAATGTGGTGATATAGAACATATAAACAATAGCTGAGATGTGGACTTACTTTCGAGAAATGAGGTATATACCTAAATTGGATAAATTAGTGTGATGGAAAGGACACTCATTGTACAAATACTTATTTTCATGCAGATTTAATAACTCATTTTTATTCTTTGTTCGGTATATTTTTTATGTTATTTGTCTATTGATTTCTCGTTAAGAAGTCAATTGTATAATTTATAAAATCAATTTTTTTTTGTTTTTTCGAGTGTATTTTTATTGAATTTTAAAAATTTATCCTGTTTAATATTATTAAAAAATATAACATAAATATTACGTGAATTTTTATTGTTTTTCCTTGTTGTAATTAAATCGATTTTGAACTTTCATTGGTAAAAAAATTAAAAAATAATAATCATTAAAATTAGTCTTATTAAAAAAGTGTTAAGTTCAATTAAATAAATTATAATAATTTGAATTGATTTTGGTTAAGAATTATCATAAATACCCAATTATAAACTATATAATTAAAAAATAATTATGAGTTATTAAAATCATTTAATGTTCTTACAAGTGATTTTTATATACAATATAAAGACAATTGCTTTTTATTTTATAAATTCAAAATGTCGACTGAACAACCGAAAAAAACGATTTCAATTGGCATTGATTTCGGTACATCCAAAATTGCCATTTCATTTTGTGATAAAAACCAACACATTCAAACTGTGACTCTTAACAATGGATCATCGATCACTCCTGCATGGCTACGATTTATTAGTGACACTCCAAAATCCAAAATGTCTTTTGTTGTTGGCGAACAGGCTAAATACCCCAAAGACCAACTGAAATACGATGACACATTTTACAACATCAAGCGCTTTCTAGGTAAAACATTTGAAGAGTTGCAAGACGAGTCGGAGAGTTTGGGCTTTGAGTTTAATGAAGAAAATGGCCATGCTGTAGTTGTAGTTGGTTCTCAACAGCCAAAACCAAATACCTTTCGTCCCAAAGAAATTGCCGCTCTTTTCTTCAAAACACTGATGAACCAGATAAAAATGGAAATGCCTGATCTTGTAAGACCTAATATGTTTGTTGGTGTTCCCGTAAAGATGACTGCGGAAGCTGTTCAAGATTTGACCGAGGCTGCCAAGTTGGGTGGTTTTGAAACTGTTGATGTCATCACTGAGCCAATAGCAACAGTTCTCTATTATTTGGATGCAAACAGAGAATCAGCAGCAAAGAATTTTATAGTAATTGACATTGGTGCTGGTACCACTGACATTTCATGTATTCAGAAAAATGCAGATGGATATTATGAGTCGGTTTACTCTGATGGAAATAACGACCTTGGTGGGAACAATTTCGATGCAATTATAGCTGAAATGATCACAGAAAAAGTTCGTGAAATTGATCCTTATTTTTATATAATAAGGCCCAGTGATTTGGTTTCAGAGCGCTTGAACAAAAGGAGCCGCCTCAATATCCTCAAAAAAGTTTCTGAAGATACAAAAATTGCGTTTTCCACAAAACCCCAAGTCGAAATTGAATTTAAAAATTTATTGACAGAAAATGATATGAAAAACACTGTTTTGTTACATGAACTCAATATCAATGATACATTTAATTTACAAAGAAGTGAATTTATTAACAAAGCACAAGACCTTTTTGATGACATTAAAGATACAATTTATGGAATATTAAAACATGCAACAGTACAACTCAAAAAATTTGGAAAAATAATTTTAGTTGGTGGAGGTGCGCGTATTCCAGGTGTTAAAGAAGCTGTAACAAAGGCGATGACTAGAGTAAACAAAAATGGCAATTGTAAAATTGAAACGGAAGATAAAATGACAACAGTTTTTGAAGGTTGTGCGATACATGCATCAAAAAATTTGGGTACAAATGTTTTCAGTAACATCATTCAGAGATCGTCTTATGCAGTTGGACTCAGTGTAAGTGGTGTTTTTGAAACTTTTGTGCCAAGGGAAGTCGTATTGCCTGTTCACTTTGAGAAAACGTATGAATGTGAAAAAGGAGAGAAAGAAATTGTTTTGAGGTTTTATAAGACCGAAATTGAACTAAAAAAGAATGTTGAATACAGAACAAATTGTATGGGATTCAAACATTTAGCAGACGTTAAAATACCACCTGGCGACTCTGTAAAAATAGAAGTGGATGTCGATTTAATTGGAAACACTGCAATCAAAGCAACTCTAAGAAATGGCCAAGTGTTGAAAGGTGGTATGCTTGTTGATACTTCATCACTCAACAAAGAACTGCTTGCATTGAAAAAGCATATCGAAAACACAATAAATTTTAATTGATTTTAACATATTAATTATTATTTTAAAAAAGTTATTGTTTGTTGATATTGTCAACAATGCTATAAAATACATACAATGTATTTTTTTAAAAAAACAGTAACACATTTCTCAATAACATACAACGTTGTTGGTTCTATTTGATAACACAAGTTTTATATCAATTGTATTAAATAAAATAACATTCAAGTAAAAATAAATCAAAGAATTCGACAGACACTGTAATCCTTTGTCAAATCCCGTGGTTGTGCATTCTGTTGATATTCGAGTTGTTGTTGATACAAATGCTCAAACAATTCATCATCTTCACAAATATTACCTATCACAAAGTCAAACAACTCATTGACTCCTTCTCCCGTTTTTGCCGAACACATCTTAAGTGTGACTTCTTTTTCGCTGTTGCACAAATTTTGTGCCATTTCATGTGTGATAAGTGGATTGGCTAAATCAATTTTGTTGCATACAACAACATAAATGACGCCATTAGCAGTCGTTTGTCTCACTGTTTCAATCCACGTATTGACATCTTCAAACGACTTTGGATCGTGTGGATCAAACACAACTTGATGTTACTTCAGTGTTATAATATGGAAATAACAATAAACAAACCAAGACAAATTTGTGTATTTCTGAATATCAAATCATAATTTTGCGCTTGTCTACCTATGTGTCATTCAATGTTTGTATTACTCAAAGGGTGTTTTTTGAGTTTATCGTTATTATTATAATTATGAAAGTGACATACCTACATCCCACAACACAACTTTGATTTCTTTTTTATTGTAAACAATCTGTTTCATATTTAAGGCGCAAAAAATTGAATTGACATTTTGGTCGTGAATTTTGTTGTTTACAAAGCGCTCAATGATTGACGTTTTACCCACTCCAGCATTTCCAACAACATTTATTTTCAATGGGACAACTATTTCTTCCATTTCTTCTAACAATTTAATAGTTTTTTATTTTATAATTTGTTTTTTGAGTTTTGATATTATAAATATGAGTGATGTTTTTATTTATTACTTAACATTCATTTTATTAAATCATATCAATATTTATTCGTATTTATATACATTAAACATTGTTATAAATAATGATATAATATATTAAAACGTGATATAAACAAATTGATGCGATTTAAAACATAACAAAATCAGAATGTCAAAAACCCCAATTTTTACACATTGTATATATTGATATGTCGATTCGATAATAAATCAAACAAAACATTAATTATATACGGAAACTAACAAGTATTTTTATTTACAAATCATATTTATTCTAACATTTATATTCATTCACAATATTGTTAAATACAATAAATACATTTATTAAAAAAAACAATTGAGAACTTAAAACCAACACATTCAATAAATGTCGAGATTGGACAGTTACTCACTGATGATTGTTTCAAAATATTTTAATTCAATTTCTGATTTTATCAACGCAGAGATGGTTTGAAAAAGTAAAACTCATCAATGGAAAAGTTCCACTCAAACCCAATTCACATCACACAAAAGACAATTAAATATTTCCCACACCGAGTTTCTCAGTATTTGGTCCAAACTCGATGAATTGTTTGGTAATGAATTTATTGGAGACAATACAATAGATCTTCCACAAACGTGTTGTACATCACCAAACAACACACATAACACTAAAATATCGTTTTTGAAATACTCATTTGGTACAAAGTGTCATACACTTTCACACAACACAGAAAATCAACAAATTACAAATTCAAAAACATCTGTCTTGAACACACAGACAACAGGTGTCTTCCCAGATACTACGTGTGAATAGCATTGGTGACAAATGCTTTTACAAAAATACATTTCTCAATGAAGTGACACTTCCACAGACACTCACGACACTTGGGGAGTACTCCTTTGCAAATTGCAATAAAGTGACATCGATACTTTTATCTCACAATTTGTGTCACATTGGGAAAAACTCTTTTGAAAATTGCACTTCACTCGTTTGTGTTGTTCTTCTAAACACAATCAAAACCATTCCCACTTCGTGTTTCCAGAATTGTGTTTGTTTGTCTGTTGTGACACTTCCAAACCAGCTTGATATGGCAAAAAAAATCCTTTTGCTATTGTTCGAGTCTTGAAATTGTTGAAATACTGTTAACTACAAATTGTGTTGGGGAGTATTGTTTTCACAAATGCACTCACTAACAAGAGTGACTACCCAACACACTGTTTTTACCCTCTATGAGAAATTGTTTGATAAAAACATTGTGTTTTGCAATGATAACAACTCTTGTGAATGAGTAGTGATTATTTATGACTGTGTTGTACATAATGATATCAACATAATACTTATATAATAACCCTGTTTTGTTATTATATTTAGTTAAACCATTTTAACAACCAGCAACATCCAATACTTCAACAAAAAAACATGTTTATCAATAAAAGGAGTTTCTAATTGATAACAGCGCAAATAAAAACGATTCATATTTGCTTGTTAAAAAAGGAAATTAATAATAATTATTCTATATACTATAATATTTATTCCTATTAATTGATAAATTATATTTATTTTTTTTGCTAAATAATTAACAAGTTGTTGTTATTAATAATTCCATACAAATTCAACGATATAATTAATGATGTTTTCAATTGACAATTTGTTAATAACAAATAACTGTTAAATAGAAATAGATGTTAATTTCTAATTGACTTGAATAATGAATTCTTATTTCGTTTTAATGTTTTAGAGTTATTCAATGCACAAAATATATAGAGAATAACCAAAAGTAATAAACACAAAACATACCACATGGCTGAAACATCAAAAATCGAATTTGCCTCATTGGAACCGACGCTGTTAGACCGAATCTTGACACGAACATATGGCACGGTATATCCAACAGCTGACCAAGTGACTGCAATCAACACATTCACCACCAAAATCAACTCGATGTATGCCCATACAACAAGCCATGCAAATTTGCGCTTCAAATGGAAGACTTCAGTTAATTCCGTACGTTTGGGTTCATCACGGGCTCGAAGTATTCGATCTTCGGTGTGACGGGGAAAAACGACCGGAACAACGACTTCTCGTATGGGTATCTGATGCACCTGCATTCTGGAATGCACCCGCCTCGGCCTCAAGACGGTGTGGTTGGGTGGGACATTCACGACTTCCGTCTTTACTGCAATTCAGTACAACTCGTCGACTGATTACATTCCATGTGTCTCTCCAATTGGAAACAGTGGCAATGGCAGTGAACTCATATCTATAATTACAGGCTTGTATAAGAGAAAAAAGTTAAGCGAAATCATTTACATTGAAATTGCAGGGACTAAATACAACAAGGAGAACGCACTACAGAAGTTCACTCTTAAAATACTTGAAAAAATCAGATTTGCACCAAGTGCTTCGAACAAACAGGAGTGGAGAATTGTTATCAGCGAGAACAAAATGCACTTCTTTGGAATCAAAGGAAGTTGGACAGCACTCGACATGGGCATCTGCACCGCACATGCACAAGTCGCGTTGGCTGGAAATAAAGTAGAAGGAAAGTTTGAAATTGAAAAGCCGGAGATTTGTGTGCCTGGTGACTGAGAGTACTTCATCGCATTCACAGCAACTAACTGATGTAACAAATTTATCTTTTTATCATCTTTTTGTCATTACATTCAAATTTTATATTTTGTTCGCATTACAAAGAAAAGATGTATGAAAAAAGACTGAAACGTTTCATTGTGTGAATTTTTTGTGACTTTTGAAATGCAGAACTAAAACACAAAGAACATTTATTTTGTAGTTATCCCAATGATTGGATGTAACTCCCTCACAACTATCTCAGGCAGCGCGTTCTTGTATTCAACAAGAACATCCTTTCCATTAACCCCGAATTTGAGTACTGGCGGTTGTGCCATTCCGGCTACTATCCCCATCACTTGGAAGTGAATAACGCTGTCATTCTTCGGGTCAACATGAACAATCTTTCGTATAAATTCACACACACAAACCGCTTTTGTGTTTTTTATTAAGAACTTGAATCTCGTGGTGGTCTTTAATGCCTCGCAAATGAGTAAACACATTTATGACTCAATATATATTAATGACTGGCTTGTCAAACACAACATTTATCTACTATTATAAAAAGATATTATTATAATAGTTTATTTTTATAATTTATTTTATTAACATAAAAAACACAAAATTATTTAAATACTGAATAACATAATACTTTTTTTTACATCTCTAATTACTATAATTATATAGTAAATTTAATAATTTATATTAATTGAGGTAAAATAACAGTTGTATAGTTTAGCAATTTTGCAGATATAACTCTATTATATAATGATTTTTATAATAAGATTTAGTTTTTAGCTATCATTTTGCCAACCAGAGTAGTAACGTAAAATACAATACAAAAAGACGGATGAAATCTAATTTGTAAAAAGTACAACATGGAAATAACAGTTACACAACTTGTTTCTCAACTTGAAAAGGTAAATGAATTAACAAAAAAGACTCCGATTTATGAACAAACATCTTTTAAGATGGCAAATGAAGAGAAAGCAATAACAATTGACCAAAGAATCGAAGTCTTGGAAGGTAAGATAGACAAAATGGATGAATTTTTATTTCGAAGAGATCTTCTTGTAAATGAAATTGACAAAGCTTTAAACCTTTTAAATTCGATTAAAACCGATTATGAAACGAGAAAAACAAGATTGGAAAAACAAGGAGATGATGACTATGATGAACTTGTATTACAATTAATCGCACTAGAAAAGAAGAAAAATCCAGTTGGTTCGATTTTAAATAATGGACAAAACCTCAGAGTCAAACAACTTCAAAATCAATTGATAAATAAACACTTTTTGGATGATACAATTACACAAGAAGAAATGCAAATAATTGAAAAATGGACTGGATTGAAATTTGAGAGTAAAGTGTTTGATTCTGATAACGACTGTTTTTTTATTGATAACAGCGTTTTTAGTCAGAACATTTGTGGAAGAAAAAATCTTGTGTTTTTAATAGAATATGAAGACGGCGATAAATTTGGAGCAGTCATATATGACGAGATATCTTTACAAAAATATTGCAATTCTCCATATGCATTCTTGTTTGGATTTGATTATAAACATAGTGAGTGTAAATGGGTTAGGCCCAATTTAACAAATAAGGCATTCTTTTGTAATAATGATAATTCAAAAAACCTTTTTAAAGTATTTGATGTACTTTATATTAGAAAAGAAAACAGTGAATTGTATCACAAAGGAGCTTCCACGTTATATCATCTATTGTTCGGTAATAACAGGAATAAAAAGAGGCGTTTTTTGATGTCAAGAATGACTGTGTTTCAATTGGTTTAATCCAATTTTGATAAAATGTTGTGTTTTGTGATATAAAATGTTTTCTTTGTCATTTTTATATAAAATTGATAAATCACTTTTTTATTTAAAGTGTATACATGAAATTAACACTATAATTATAGTATATAAGTAAATCCTTTGACCCTACTGCCGCAGTCTTTTCTTTTCGATTTCCTTTTGATGTAAAAATGATTAAAATTAATTATTTAACACAACAATAATCAATTAAATACAACAGAACTTAAATTATACCTTTTATGTACATTAGGAGGAAATACAGGGTGCTAAAAAAGGAAGATACTCACAACTATTAATTATTTTAAAAACAAAAATATAATTAATAATTTAAATAAATAATAAAACGAAAAGCACCAAAATAAAATAATAAATAGATGAGCGTACTTCTATTTTTCGGTATTTTACCTTTTCCCTTGACTGTATTACAAATTATTAAACTAGAATAATAAATTGTTGACTATGAAATAATTAAATGACTATATGTTTAAACATATATTTATATTTACATATTCTCAAATAAGAAACTTAATTATTTCGTACAAAACCCACTAAATTCTTTTGCCATAACTTATTTACTTTGTTTTTAAATATAATGATAATAAAATTAATGACTCAAAATTCAAATATGAGTTTTTGTCACAATTCAAAGTTTTGTTTTTTTATTTACCTCATAATAGGTATAAAATGTCAACAAAACAAAGAAAACCAAAAAATGTGCATACAGTTAGATAAATATCATATGATGGTCTGTGTGAAATACTTTAATACCATCAACAATTTCATCTCCTTTGCTCAAGTTAACAAAAAGTGCAAAGAAGTGCTTTCAATGTTTTTTTATAATCCACTTCCCATCAAAAACACAAAAATATTCGACAATATGACATATCAAATTTTATATAACTCAAACGACACAACCGTTCCCCACGTGGAGAAGTTTATTAATTTTAAAGTTGATTATGAACAATATTTGAATGATAAGAAATTCAATTTGAAATTTAAAAAGGTTTGTTTGGGGTCTTCCAGTTTTACAAAACGTCTTAATGAATTACTTCAAAAGGATCCAAAATATGATATACCAAAAGAAGTCAATTTTCTTAGGAAATCGTGTTTTGAAAACCAAATAAATTTGACTGAAGTCGTATTGACAAACTCAATTAAAATAATCCTACAATATTGTTTTGATAATTGCCAAAAATTGAAAAATATCTCCCTCCCACTTTCTGTCAAGAAAATATGTTATGGTACATTTTTAATTGTGTTAGTTTGACAACTTTTCTTATCCCAAATACAGTCGTAATCTCTGAGGCCATATTCAATGAAAACAATTCAATTTCTACTTTAATATTGTACCCAGACACTAATATCACAGATTATTTCTTTTCAAAATTTATAATGCTCAATTCTTTGATATTTAGAGGATCAAACAAAATCACTCAATTTGTCCCTTTTAGGTTCCAAGAAGTGGTTAACAAAGAGTGTAGCAATGTCACACTTGAAAATAACGATTTACAAAGACTTCTTTCTCTTGAATTAGCTCGTAATATAGATGGGAATATGGTGTCGTGTTCAATACCTTTAAAAGTGAATTCTCTTCATCAACAGGCGTTTATGAACTGCTATTTCCTTAGTAACATACGTTTATCAGACAATATAACCTCGTTGGGAGAAGCTTGTTTCATGGGATGCGATTCTTTGGTATCATTAATTCTTCCTCAAAAACTCGTCGAGCTCCAAAATTGTTGTTTTCAAAATTGCACGAAGTTGACACGTGTTAAAGTACCAGATACAGTGACTTACATTGGGGATAATTCCTTTGAAAATTGCGCTTTAAAAACATTTGATTTCCCATCCCAAACAAATAGAGTGTCAAAGAGTTGCTTTCGAAATTGTATGAAATTGGAATCAATAACATTTAAAAATTCGACACACAAAATTTCTTATTGTTGTGCAAAAGGAGCAACAAACTTAACACAAATTTTCGTTCAAAATACCAATGAAAATGCTCAAACGTTTAAAGATGAAGGATACTTTGTAAAACAATTATTAATCAACGGCGGAATGCAAAATCTGTTTTATTGTTTTGACAGAAGTAATTTTAAAGAGTATAAATCATTATATCCCGCTTACACTCGATCAGGTGAAATAGTCAAATTGGTTTTAAAAAATCTTGAAAAACTTAAAAGGAAATGCTTTACTGATTGTCCTTTGGAATATATTGATTTGGATGGGAATATTGTGACTATACCAAGAATGTGTTTCACTTTAAATATGCTTACGTCTATTAAACTTGGTGACCGTAAAAACTATTGAAGCTTATGCTTTCAAGGGGAATTACGAACTTAAAACAATCGAAATGCCCAAAAATTTGGAAGTGGTGCAAAGAGATGCGTTCGAGCATTGCACTCAACTTGAAAAAGTCGTTTTTAATGATAAAATAAAATACTTAGGAAGAAGAGCATTTTATTATTGCAAAAGTTTGAAAGAAGTAATTTATCCAAAAAATAGAAAGGTGCCATGAGTCTACTTTTGACTTTTCTGGAATCAATAAAGATTGTGTTTTGAAAATGGTAAAGGTTATTTCAGACAAGTGATTGTTTACTTATTATTTACAAAAAAGTTTTATCAAGTCAATCGTTTATAAAGTCTCTAGTATAACAACTTTTTTAAAGTTGTATTACTTCATAAACAAGCAATGAAAAATACATTCAACATCTCCAATTTGGCAAATTTAATATTATAATTGTAACAACAGAAAATTTTAATTATTGTTAATTGAATATTTAAACAATTTTTAAATTAAAGAAATAAATAAAACACCACAAGTCATAAACCACTTTTTTGACTCGCAAAATACACTTTCAAGCGAATAACATTTAGCAAAACACTATTTCCCAGCTTTTTAATACGTTATGAAAGTGTCACTCTCTAATGTTTCACAATTGAAGAACACTTTATCTTCTACACACATTCTTGTCAACTGTAAACTCTTAAATAAAAGATCCACCAAAAGCATGAATGCCAATAAAAATGACGTTTGTTCCAAAAATTCAGAAAAAAAATACATTTACAAAAACACGTTTTTGAAATCACTCAAGCAGGTCTGGGAATTTTATTACTATAAATCTCATACATTGATTAAACACCCAATTACTAAGGTGTATAAGATGTGGCAGCAATGCAATTTATGTGATATTATAACAATAAGAAAACACAAACTGAGATATTTCGATAATCAAGTTTGGAAACGGTATTGAAGTCCCAAGACATTTTTTGAATGAACCGTCTTATATTTTCCTCATGAATTCTGTAATTTAAGTGTTAAAAATAGTCGGATTTTTTGTATAAACAGCAAGAGGACACTCATTGATATTCTTAATTTGTATCAGACACTCTTTGAGACCTTTTTAATAACTTAAGAAGATTTTTTTTTAATAATAAGTTTTATATCAAAAATGTTATGAATTATTTATAGGGTTGAATGTACTGAAAATTTTGTGTTGTATTGAAGTGATATAATTTGGATTTATTGAAAAAACATCAGCATATATATATACGTTATACAAACTAATATATATACAAAAAAATCCCTTATGTCTTTAAATAAGTCACCACAGTTTAATAAAATCACATCAGTGCGCTTTAGAGTGTGTATTGAAA
>NW_004440300.1:32186-45594 GCF_000330505.1 Entamoeba invadens IP1
CAAGGTGGAGATCCGGGTTCGAGTCCCGGCAAATGCATTTTTTGTCTGTATTTAATATTTTTATATTAAAATAAAGATTATCAATTCTATCCAACTCACAACATATTGTTGTGAAATGTTCAACAGTAAGTTAGCAAGTAAAATGAATTACAAAACAAGACGAATACAAAGAGACGAAATGCTTAATATCCACCTCTCAATCTCAAGACGAGGTGGAGTGTTGACTCCTTTTGAATGTTGTAGTCAGAAAGGGTTTTTCCCTCTTCAAGTTGTTTACCAGCAAAAATGAGTCTTTGTTGGTCTGGTGGAATGCCTTCCTTTTCTTGTATTTTTGCTTTAATAGCATCAATTGAATCGTTTGGCTCTACTTCCAATGTGATTGTCTTACCTGTGAGGGTCTTCACAAAGATTTGCATTTTATGTATTTAGTTGTTTGGACCGTCTTTTATAGACTCGGTTGACATACCTCAATGACGTGTGAGAATTATTGTCATTACTAAACAAAACTATATTATTTAAATCAAATTTAAAATACTATTAAAATAGTAAAAATTAAATTTATTTTGAAAAAGTACTTTTATACGTTTGCAAAATATTACAAACATGAAAATTTGCCAAATAATTACTCAATATCATTTACTATTTCTTTTAATTATTTTCAATTATTTGAAAACTATTTCACAATGAGAAAAATAACCATACATTATAATAATTATAAGTATTTAAAATACTAAAATAACTTAACATACAAAAACAACACTAAACACGGTAAAAAAGTCAGCACATCAAAATTAATAATTAATAACAGTATATAATATTGTTAAATATTGTCGAATTTAATTTTTAGTAGAATAATGACTGTTATTAACATTGTTATTTTCAAATGTTAATTGTAACTTTGTGTAATTTATTTGACGTTTTGTTGAAACAAAAAAAATAAATATAAACAATTTTTTAATTTTATTTTGTAACTACATTGATATCCACAATTGTCATACGACCAATATCTGTTGATATTTACATATGAACGAGATATTATTTACAATCATTTTTTATAACTATTTTTTATTGTTTTTTTAATTACAACACATAATTTTAAACATGTATATTTCAATAACACCACAACTATTATGATTAATTTAAATGGATACTCCTATTAAATATCATTTTCAATAATTTAATAAAAATAATTGGTTTATAAGGTTTCACTGTTAATTGCTACACTTTTGTTTTATAAAATAGCAAAAATATAAAATGTGTTAACTTATGATTATGTAAACATGTAACATCAAAATTAATTTTGAATGATAACACCAAAATTAAAAGAATATAATAATTTAATAAAAATGGGTTATGACTAAAGACTCACGTGTACATGCACATAAGATATTAAAACTGTTTTTTTAGTAGTCTAAAAATTTAATGCAACACATGTTAATAATTTAAAAATGTTAACAACAAAATTATGAAATGTTGTTCTGAGTGACAATCACCAATTTAACAATAATTTATTAAATAAATCAGAAACATACAACTTACTCTTTAAATAATCAAATACACAAACCAACCAACAAACAAATAAATTCATTAAATTAGTTTCATTAATATAAACATATTTTAATTTCAATAATTCAAAATAAGTGATTTTATGTTATTTATCCATTATCGATTAGTCATTTATTGGTTTCGGCATTTTACAACTATGGTTAAAAAATATATTGTAAATATAAATTCAAAAAAAGTGAATATCTCCCCTCACTTTATACAAAAAGTACACAGGCATGATAAAATTCATCAAATTATATTAAATATCTCAAACTTCAAAGTAAATTTATTACGAGGTTATCCCGAATAAGTACGATATAAAATCGGACAACAAGAAGTGTTGTATAACAAAAACAAAAACAAAAAATAAAAATATATAAAATACATTTGTTTATAACTGTTCAAGACATTATCATAACAAGTCTCGTCTCATGTGAAACCGTAAGAAGTGACAAAAAAACAAATTTAAAGAACATGTTTATAGAGTTGGCCTACAATCGTTATCCAAAAATTGTTTCTAAATAAAAACATTTTTTTAAGTTTTAACCAATCACTTGAAGACTTAAAATAGTTTTAGAAAACTATTGGAGTTTAGTATTGACCTGTATATGTTCTGATCATTTTAATTTCTCATTAGAGATCAAGCCCATCTTCTAGGATTTGGGGTTGTTGGGCCTAATAAAATTGTTTTTTGAATAGTTCCCGGCTCTCGGTGACAGGATAACTATATTATGTCTATTATTTCAAAAAAAATATTTTTATTTTTTTTGACATATTTAGCATATAATTTTTTTTACCATTGTTTATATATGTTAAATTATGATATTGAAATATAACATAACATAAGATTTTCTTACCATTAATTGGGTTCTTTTCAATACAATTTATATCATTCTATGAATACAAAAAATACATATTATTATCAATAATTGTTTAAAATTTAAAATTATAATGCAATTTTGGGAATCTACCAAAAATCTAACAGGGAAATGGTCAACCTTGGGGAGAGTGTCCATACTGTAGTACTTTTAGGATGATTTTTTTTATTTTTAGGTTATAAAGGGAATTTATATTTTAAATTACAGTTGGAAAAATGAACTTTAATGCAGAAAATGTATTTTAGCCCAAAGAATTATCTATATTTTTAATATTTTTCTTAAGTACCAATTTGTAAGTTATTTTATTGACAATAATAATTCGTTATATTTAAAAAGAATAAATCAATATTAATCATTTATTTAATATTTTATTTAATTGTATTTGCTTTTATTCTGGGTTTTATAAAGGCCAAAAATATACTATCAAATCAACACAATTAACAACTTTGTTAAATGTGGGACAACTCATTGTTAAACAAGGTGACTATTGAATCTACAGCTTAAAATTATTAATACAAAAGTTGGTTTAAAAACATACATCAAATAACCAGTATTTTTTTAAAAAAAATACTAATATATTGACTATTAAAGCTTTTGCATTTAAAGGTGCTATAAAATTAATTTTTATTACTACAATTATAAAAATTGAAGATTCAAAAATATCAGCATTTAAAGAATGCATTTTTTGACAAAAAGAAATTAAAGTTATGTTCTTGTTATTTAAGCGAGTATTTTTTAAAGAATGGACTTTACTTAAAACAAACACTTGATAAAGAATGTTTAATATTTCAACAATTTTGTTTTTTAATAGTGATTTGAATATTTTATCTTTTGAAAATAATGTTAAAAATATCTGTAATTATGTGTTTAAAAACACTCGACTAAGTTTCAGTTTTTCAACGAGTAATCCATCTGGTGGGGTTGGTACTAATTTTTTAGTAACTGTGCAAATTTAATAACCGCAGATTTTAAAGGGGTTACTATAGTACCAAAATACACATTCAGTGGATGTGTTGAGCTCACAACATCAACTAATATAGAAAAAGGGACTCACTTCAAAGAAAAAGCTTTTACATTTCGTAAATATTTTTTGTCACTTTTGGTTCAAGTGTGTCTGAATTTGGTTATAACGCATTTTCATTGATTCCATTGTCTTTAGTAACTTTGCAAGATCAAATTGAGTCTTTTGGAATCGGCGCGTTTAAAACATGTATATCATTAACAGAAGTAACTGTTCCAATCGAAATAAATATCACAAATAGAACATTCTATAATGACACAAAATTGGAAACAATCAATAGTTTTAATAAGATAACATTTTCTAGTTTTGAGTTGTTTTGACATGTTAATTTGAAAGAATTTACATTCGAAAATGCAGTGACCAAATAAACTGAAAATGCATTTGTTCAAACGAAACTTGAGAAAATCACTTTTGAAAATGTACAAATAGATAGATTTGAAACCGGAGCATTCTAAAATATGGTTTTGCTGATAACTGTTACTATAAAAAGAACAACAAAAATTCCAGATAATACTTTCAAATGATGCACTTCACTCGAACACTTCAGTGATTTAGTGTTATCACTTCTTTTGGACAATTTTTTATTTGAAAGAACAAAAATATCTTTGATACTTTTTGGTGATGATGTGACTCAAATCAAAAAAGGTGCATTTAAAAAAATTACTTCAACTATGGTCACTTTACCTTCTTCGACTATTACCGATTTCGGAAAAGGAGTTTTTAAATGCCATTTTTTCATACAGTAAGCTTGTGGTTATATATATTAATACCAGAATCAACATTCAAAAATTGTACTTCACTTGAAGTGGTGATGAGTTTTGATTAATTTAACACTTTCACAACCCAAAACTTTTTTTTAAGAAGAAAAATAAGTAAAAAGGAAATTGTCCAAATCATTTTTTATTATTTTTTATTCCAAAACCCCTTTTTAATCCAAACCGGCCAATAGTCAGTTTTATTTTACTTAAAATAATTAACAAATGAGAACTCAATTACTTAAGATTGATCAAAAATAATCTTTTTGGACGAAATTTCATATCGCTTTATCGTGTTACAACATTAAAACAAAAAACGCAACATCATCAATCCACTTAATGACATACAATGTCAAATAGTCACACTAATAAATATAACGACTTTAAAACACCAATATTGTTATAATCAAATGACAATATTCTCTTTATAAAAAAACAACCAAATATATCAAACCATCATTAGACCCCATTTTTCTTTTTTAAGCTTTGCTTTTGTTTTACACAAACAAACTCATTCATGTTTATTTGTGTGACTATAAAATATACAATTCAAATTTAAGTTGATAAAAAAATAAATAAAAAATTTCAAAAATTTGTTTTGTGTATGAAGGCAAAAAAAGGGTTTAGGTAAAAGAAAAAAATAAAAACTTATTATTATTACGTTTCTGTTTTGAACGTGTTAAAGAATTTGGGATTGCTTCTTTTGAACAAATAAGAATTCCAACAATAACTTTTGGCAATTCAATAACCAAATTGGGAAATGGAGCTTTCAAATATACCAAGTCGACTGTAGTGACTTTCCCATCAACTCAAATTCTCGAGTTTGGAACAAATGTATTTGAAAATGCAAATGAACTCAAAGATGTCGATCTCAATGTACAATTAGCAATTGCAGATTTCACATTCAAAGAGTGTTCATCAATAAACAATATTAAAAATATCGACAAAGTTGAAATTTGGTGTCGGGTACTGAAAATGTCAAATTGATTGGAAAAGACGCTTTTAAACAAACCAATAAATTACAGTCGCTTAATTTATATGGAAAATTGGAGACTTTATTAGACCCTTTAGTGTCACAAAGTAACTTGTATTTCCATGGAAATGAGGTGCCAAAAACATTCCTAAGTGATCTTCTATAAAAGGTGGCTTTAAGAGTTTTTGTGACTGAAAATTTCAAAGCAGATAAATTTGGAGATAATGTAGTGACATCATTGAACTGCTCAATAACGCAATTTATTGATGTTACAAAACCAAACCCAATGTGTAAAAACTGTGAAGAAATGAAAGCTACATCGGATGGAAATAATGATTATTGTGACTTGGATATAACTGAATGTCTCTCAACTCATCAAAAATGTCAAATTTGAATCAAAGAAACGTATAAAATGTGAAGAAAAGTTGTTAGTTGACACAGTTAAAGATGTTTGTGTTTTTAAATGTACTAATGGGTATTACGATGGAAATGTTATTTTAGATTAATGCAAAGAACACTATGAAAATCCATGTAAAGACGAAAATAGCGAGAAGTGTACAAATGGTGTTGGAAGCATTGTTATTTCATCATTAGTTTTTTTAATGTTTTAATTGACATTTTCTCGATAGTTTGAATAGTCTTTATTTACAATTAATTATTAAACACATTTTAAAAAAATAAATACACTGTTAATAACTATTATTTCAGACATTGAGTCTATGTATATTCAATTTAAATTAAATCCAAAAATGTTTTTATTTAAATATGTTTCCAAATAAATTCAATAATAAATGTTTATGTGTTTTAATAATAAAACACAAAACATACAAACTTATAACAAAAAATAATTATTGAATTATTATAATATATCAAAATAGGCCTATTTTGCAATGATTTCGAAATCATTAATTATATAATTGACTTATCATTTGTTTTGTTTAATTTGTGAATTGGTAATTGACAAAAATAATAAATATTTTAATTTTATTAAAATAAAGATGTTTGTAAATCAATATTATAATTAATCGATAATTTTGGATAAAAATAGAAATTTTCATGTTTTAAAAATATAATGATTTGTTAAACATTATAACCAATTTGATAAACCACGAATATATTGAAAAAACGTTTAAATGACAATTATAAACTTAATTTAATAAAATTCAATTTGATCATATAATTAGATCCCTACAAAAGTTTAAGTCAATTGTCGGTGTTTTGTTTAAAAAAACATTTTTGGGAAAATACCTTTTTCAAAAAGACTGAAATGTCTAATCATGATTAAATACAATTACAAAAATAATATTGAAACATTACAATTGAAATACATTCAATAAAGTCTGTCTTTTAACGTTGTCCTTTTTCAGCTGTTGTCTTTCGTTTTTAAATATAAATAATTGGAATGTTTAAATTTTTTGAAACGTGAGAAAAACAATATTTCAGTTTTTTTACTGTTTGGAGAAAGGACAAAATTAAAAGACTGACTCTAATAAATTATATTACAGTTTTTTTATATATTAAATTATTATTAATAATATATTAAACCATTTTTAACTTCAAATTAATATATTATTTTACATATAATTTTGAGATTTTACCTTCTACAGTCACAGTTGGTCATATACAATATTATCCAAAACAGTTTAAAATATTATCAATAATGGTTATTTTTGAAAAACAATCAGCAAAAGGCTGTTTGGGCCAAATGAATTTTATATTTAAATATTTAAATTTTAAATCAAATAAAACTATAATAAATTAAAAATTTTGTGTTATTTATATTTTGAAAGATAGCATTGTTTTTAAAAAAACATTATTTGGATTTGTATGGATTATTTTTAAAACATGACACTATTTGTTGAAAAAAACATATAATCTAAACATAAAATGCAACAAGGTATATTAATGAAGTTCGCTTTATTATTTTGTTATTTTAATTCATTAACAAAAACTGCAAGAGCCATATGTCCGACAATAGAAGTAAAAAATACCATGACGCTATCAGAAACATGTAACCTCAATGATACATTAAAAATAACAAGTGATTCACAAACACAAACTATATTCACCATGGTTTATACTTCGGTACTTAATATTGTTGGTGAGTTAATATGTGAACACAATTCAATTTTTGAAATGGAATATGATTCAACTCTTACTACAACAATGGATATAATTTTAAAAGACCAGTCGCAATTCAATTTGTTTGATAATGTTGATTTTAAAGCTAATAATGTCATTCAATACAATAAATCAATCTTTACCGTTTTTGCTCATTATATTCCCCGATTCGATATTAATACCATTTATCTATACAACAATTCAACGTTTAAAATAAAAACATCTTTCCGAGATTATAATCGTTTAAGATTTAGAATTTTTGACAATGCTATTTTTGAAATGGAACAAAACACTGAATTATTTAATTTAGGAGATATTGAATTAAATAATAATGGAAGTGTAATACTTGATTCAATTCATGACATCTTTTATTTAACTTCATTTCAAAATTCTTCTTTGTTTATAAACCCCTATGCTACAATTGATAGAATACACGAATTACAATTTAATCAAAATGGCTTTTTTCAAATGGGTGTTTTTTCAAAAATAAAAAGTTTAGATAATCTGGAATTAAGTTACAATTCTGTATTTAATATGTTAAACAACTCAACAATTGAAGAAGTGGATCGTTTTGATTTTAATGGGAACACAGTTTTTACTATGTACAGTTATTCATCTGTATTAAAATTGAATAATTTGATATTGACTGGAAATTCCAAAATTATATTTTTAGAAAATTCTCTTGTTAATACCACACAAAACTTTGAATTAAATAGAAATAGCAATTTTCAAATGTTTTTTGAATCAAAATTTGATTTTGTATCCAATATTATCATTAAAGATTATTCAACTTTTGTTATGATTTCAAGCGAAATAACTCAAGTTCAAAACTATATTAAAATAAGTGGCAGTGCGTTGTTTGTTATGTACAACAATTCAATAATAAGAAATGTCACACTAATTCAAATCAACAATAAAAATAACAAATTTGAAATGAACAACAGTTCCTTTTTAAATTCCTCCAATTTTGAAATCACAAACGGAACTTTTGTGTTAAATATAAATGGCAGTAGAAACGGTGTTAACAGTACCAACTTTATATGTCGAAACAATGGTACATTTGAAGTAACAGACACTTCATTTATTACAATTCAAGATAATTTGATGTTGGATTCGTGTAATATAAAAACAGCTGATAGAACAATCAGAGATTTGCCAATCTTTTTTACTTATCAAATTAATTCAACCAAATTTTCCTTTCAAAGTTTGTCAGAAGTCGATTTAGCATTTTCTGTAAATCCAATTCAAACAACATTGCCACAAAACACAAAACTGCTCATGGGTAATCGTTTGTTAAGAATAGGAACTTCAAACAAAGTGTTTTGCCATTTGAAAACCATAAATGGTGATTACAGTGAGCCATACTGTCCTTGTGATTCTATTAATTGTTATATCACACCACTCAAAAATATGACCATTTTTAATTTAATCGTTGATACATCAATAAATACACATCAAAAATACGACGAAGTCGAAGAGGAACTTGACATTGAAAGTGTTGCCATTGGAAACAAAAAAGTCTCCTTTTTTAAGACAGACAACTTTACTCTTGGTGTAAATTCACAAATTGATAAGTTAATCACAAACATTTCATCTCTAACAAAAACTGTTCTTATGGTTTCAAATCAAAGTTTTGTATTTCAAAATGTTGTTTCAAAAGCAATTTACTCAAGTGAAAATGGTACCAAATTTATTATAAATCCAATGTGTAAAAATGGAAATTATTTCAACACAACAACACAACAATGTGATAATTGTTTGGATTCAAATTGTATTGACTGTTCTTACAATTCAAAAAAATGTTTAAGATGTCAACAGGAATATTATATTACCAATGACAGTAAATGCATTGAAATACCGAACTGTTTGTTGAAACGATCAAATCGATGTCTAAAATGTTCAAATGGGTATTTACTTTCTGAAGGTTACTGTCAAAATACATCATCTTGTTTGATTCAAAATTTAAATGGTACATGTCAAATTTGCAGTTTAAAAACGTTTAATTTTAACAACATTAAATGTGAAATTGCCGATGAACACTTGTTATACACAAATCAAAATAATATAATTGCTTGTAAAAGTGGGTATAAAACAAATTCCAACAATTGTCAAAAGTGCTCGGATCTCTACAAATCAAGTGAAGTGTGTGAAAATGGTCGTCCCACGAAATGTGAAATTGAATTTGAAATGAATAAATCTGGACAATGCGAACACAATAACTGTTCTGAACCAAATGATGAAAACGGAAGATGTTCTAAATTTTATGACAACTGCACTTTCATCACAAATTCAAAGTGTTTAGCGTGTAATAATAGTTTAATTTTAAACAATACTAAATGTCTTACAAATGACGATATACAATGCACAAACCAGAGTTTGGTTTCTTGTTTGCGATGTAAAGACGCTTATTATTTTAATTCATCATCCAACAGATGTGAAAGATGCGATTCAAATTGTTTGACTTGTGTCATAACTCCGACTTATTGTCTTTCATGTCCACCAGGATTTTACATTTCAAATAATATTTGCAAAACAAATTCTGAATTGGTGGGAATTTGCACACAATTTATATCATCTGGTGGATGTGCAAAATGCGCTGAAGGTTATTACAGAAATGGGTTGGACTGTTATAAATGTGATCTTTCATGTTCATTGTGTAATACAAATTTTACATGTTTGACTTGTAATTCAACGAATTACAAAACATGGAGTGGAGACTGTAAATCACAAAGTAGTTTAATAGGATGTGATGTGAATGTCACACAATATGGATGCACGCGATGTAAAGAAGGGTATTTTCAAGTCAATACAAATGAATGTGAAAAGTGTGAAACAACGTGTCTAACATGTTCGTCCCAAAGAAGTTGCGAATCATGCTTATCATCGAAGGTCTTACTTTCAAGTGGAATATGTGTGACACTTTCTCAGATAACAAAGTGTAAAGAAATAATCAATTCAAAATGCAACAGATGTTCATTCTGGAATGCACCAAGTTTAGATGGAACTTATTGTGAAAAGCGTGCTGTATGGTGGGTCATACTTGTTATAGTTCTATTTATTTTATTTGTACTAACGTTTCTTATAATAGTATTGGTTTTTTCTGTGAAGAATGTTTTGAAAATGATTCACACAAAGGAGTTAGAAAAAACAACAACTATATTCGAAATGGAAAAATCAAATGTCAAATTCATTTCACTTGCAAACAACATTTGCGTCTCTTCAAAAGAACTCAATTTCAATTCTGAAGTAGAAGAAATTCCTGTCAACGCAGAAACAAAAATTGTGTTTTGTGTTGGCAATATGTCCAAAGGCGTCTTGAAAATTCAATTCACCATGACAACACAAATCGACAAATTTACGATAAGAGCAACACCAGAAGTCGTCATGTTAAAAAAGAAGTTTGCATGTGAATTTTCAATATATTTGAAACCCAAATGCACGTGTCGAATAAATAACACGATTTGCATAGTCTCAAAAAATCTCAAAACAAACGTTGAAAATATAAATGAAATCATAATGAAAGGAGTAACGAGTCAATCTACAAGAATAGATTATGACGAGTTGCTTGAAGAATCAAAATTGGGTGAAGGATCTTTTGGTGTTGTTTACAAAGGAAAATACCGAGGAAATGAGGTGGCCATCAAGAAAATGAAACAGACCGAAGACGGCAAAACTGATAGTGGAGATAAATCAGATGATGAATTTGAAAAAGAAGTTGCAATGTTAGATAAATTTAGGTGTGAGTATATCATCCATTTCTATGGAGCCGTGTTTATACCAAATAAAATGTGTATGGTCACCGAATTTGCTTTGTTTGGTTCATTACAAGATTTAATGAAACATAAAATTAGCATAGAAATTGAAATGAAACTTCGAATAAAATTGATGTTGGATTCAATAAGTGGAATAATTTATTTACACACAAATGGGATATTACACAGAGACATCAAGCCAGACAACATACTGGTTGTTTCAATTGATTTAAACAACAGTGTAAATGCTAAACTGACTGATTTTGGAAGTGCAAGAAATGTCAATATGATGATGACTAACATGACATTCACAAAGGGAATTGGTACACCAGTCTACATGGCGCCCGAAGTGTTAAAACGAGAAAAATATAAAAAGAGTGCTGACGTATACTCTTTGGCTATAACCATGTTCGAGTGTATTTCATGGAGTTATGCGTATTCTAAAGATAAATTCAAATTTCCTTGGTCAATTGCAGAGTTTGTGATTAAAGGGTCACGATTACCAAAGCCAGATGAGATGAATCAAAACATATATGATATTATTAATGGTTGTTGGGATAATGAACCTACAAAAAGAAGTTCTTTAGAAAACGTTAAATATGAGCTTGAAACTATATTTAATCACATTTAGTAATACCATTTTATTTCTTAAATTAAGTTGATAAAAAACTAATAATAATAAAAATATATAAAAACAACAGAAAAATGTATTAAAAATAGTAACACAACATTTTTTTTACTTTTACTGTCAGTATTTTTATTCTTTTATTTCTTATTTTTCAACTTAAACGGTCAAATGATTTAAGTGAAATTGTCTTATTTATAGTCTTATGATAAATGAAATTGACATCAGAAGGTTCCTTATATCAAGCCAAATATGAGAATTTAATGTATTTGTAATAAATTCAACAGCAAATTTAAAGGGGAAAAGGAAAACTCGCCCCTTTACAAACTCGCCCTTTGAGAATTCACCCCTGTAATTTCACAAAAGTTCAACACAAGTTCAACAAAATTTCAACAATAAATTTTTGTATACAATAAATAAAATATTTATATTTACTATATTTTATATTAATAAAATATAATAATTATTTATTATAAATATATACATGTGATGCTTTTAAGATTATTTATTCAAAAAACAACAAATGATTATTTTGTTCATGTTTTATATTATATAATATTATGATAAAAAACATTTTTATATTAAATGACATTAAACATCAATTATATTTCGTTTTTATCGTTAATTAAATATGATTAAATATTATTATAATAATATCAATATTAATGAATTAATAAAATATTATGTTATAATAAAAAATAATTAAATACTGATATAGATTTGTTAATTAAATAAATGATTTAGTTAAGTTTGTTTCTTTTCTTTTTATTATTTCTCTGAGCCAACATTGTTTTCATCAATTTTTTAGTTTCTTTTGCAATACTTTTTCTTCTTCTTAATTTAGGTGCTTTATAATTGTTATTTTGCATTGATAATTCGACATCTTCTAGAAAACACTCGGTTGATTGCCAACTTCGTTTCTCAATTTGAATTTCTTTGTCATTTACAATTGTGTCAAATAAATTATCTTCTCTGTGTTAAAATTAAATTATTAATTTAATTTTCATTTTGTTATAATGTAAATTTAACAAACTCTGTATCTATATGTTGTTCAGTTGGTTGTAATTCTGATTTGTTTTTTCTTGTGTTTCACCAATATTTGTACAATTATCTTCTTGTTCTAATATTTTGATAATTTTATTTTCATTATCGACCCCAAGCGCACTTGACTCGGCATCAGATTCAAAAACGGTTCTATTTTCCTTTCTATTTAAAATGATTATACAATCTATTAAAAATTGTTTCGATGTCAAAGGAATTTCACTAATTAACTCTTTTTGTTTTTCGTTAATTGACATATTTTTCTCAGTGGTTTTTTTGTTTTGTCGTTGTTTAATTAACTGTGTGTTGTATTGAAAAAATTTGACGTCCAATATTTTTAGATATTTTTTGAGTTTTTCTATAAAAACGTGAACATTTGGATGTGTTAACCCACTTAATCTGTTCAAAGCAAAAATGAAAGCTTTCTGCACGATTTGATGTCCTTTCTGTTAATCCATAGACACACCAAAACCGTTTCTTAAAAGCCCCGATTAAATAATTGTTTTTGAAATAAATCAACACTTTGTTTATATCTTCATCGTTGTTGTCTTTTACAATTTCATCAAATGCGGAAGTAATTCTATCTTCTGGAAGATAAGGAAGACACATTAACATTTTTACTACAAATTTAAGTTGGTCTCCATCAACATACCTTCTTTTAAGACCAAGATATGAAACCCTTCGAAACAACGATGAC
>NW_004440300.1:45694-49479 GCF_000330505.1 Entamoeba invadens IP1
ATGATATAATATATCATTATCATATTTTATAATATACAATATACAATATACAATATACAATATACAATATACAATATTCAATATACAATATACAATATACAATATACAATATACAATATACAATATACAATATACAATATACAATATACAATATACAATATACAATATACAATATACAACAATTTGTACATAATACAATTTTATATAATAAATTGAAAATAACATATATTTTATTTTTACGATATATATTATTTTATGTTTTATGTTTGAATTATTCAATTTATTGTGATAAAAATTAATATTAATATTATAAATAATAATAAAAGTTAATTGTTGAATAAAATGTAATATCATTTGAATTATTTTTTAGACGCAATTAAATAACAAACTTGGACATGTTTTGAAAGTGCCATCAATAAAAAGTATTGTTGATTGGCAAATAAAAGAAAAATAATTTTTCCCCAAATTAACCATTTCTTTATCACTATATAATAACAATTCTTTTTCTTCATCTGTAAAAACAATTTGATCGGTTGATGTTGGGTTCGGAGCAATTTGTTTATTTAATTTCACAAACCTTTCTCCAGTTGAAAATCGTTTGGTCGAACCCAAAACATAATTTTCAGCGACTATTTCTGAAGTTGTTTTATATGTCGAGTAATCGCTTTTTGAAAAATCTCTAAGCAAACACGTGTAGTAATCATCAAAATAATCATAAGTTTCATGTCTGTGTTCTTTTTTACCACGAAATTCAAAATTGTCTAAATGACCATATTCATCTCGATGACACCAAATTATTTTCCGCATACTCTACAACGAAAAGACCCGGTAGCGCGATCTTTTGGAGAAAATTTATTACCGTCAACATAAGGCATTTCTTCGCCTCTTTCAGATTGTAATATAACAAAATGTGGAGGAGAAGGAAAATTTGATTATGGATTCTCATGGAATTCCATTTTTTTAAATAAATGGTTTTTGTATTTTAACCCCCATAAAAATTACTAGGTTTTACTATTTATAATGGTTTTATATTATATAATCATATTTAATTAACGATAAAAACGAAATATAATTGATGTTTAATGTCATTTAATATAAAAATGTTTTTTATCATAATATTATATAATATAAAACATGAACAAAATAATCATTTGTTGTTTTTTGAATAAATAATCTTAAAAGCATCACATGTATATATTTATAATAAATAATTATTATATTTTATTAATATAAAATATAGTAAATATAAATATTTTATTTATTGTATACAAAAATATATTGTTGAAATTTTGTTGAACTTGTGTTGAACTTTTGTGAAATTATAGGGGTGAATTCTCGGGGGGCGAGTTTGTAAAGGGGCGAGTTTTCCCCCAATCAATTTAAAGTTAGGACAAAAAAGGCTTCTATCGACAATATTCATTCTGTTACATTTGCAACTTTATTAAAATATAGTTCGCTTTGATACATGTTTTGATAATGAGAAAAATTCAAAATCAGTTGTTGTTAACGACATGGAGTTTTTAATAACCATAGTTTCAAGTTTAACATCCAATGTAATTGTTTTGTATTTTGAATGATAACCGAAAGACTTCTATGATGACTATTGAATGTAAAAATATCATTATTATTATTATTTGTGATTATTGGTTGTTGTTTGCAGTCGAAAAATAGTTGATTCAAACACAAATAATTATCTGCATAGTCATTATAATATTTAGATGCACCAATTATATCCGTTGTAGTTTGATTCAAATTTGTCAATTTGAGTGCTCCAAATTTGGATTCAACAGTTAACCCAACAAATTTTAGTTCTTTCTAATGCTTTTTTAATATCAGCAATTTTACTGATGGTTGTAAATGGAAATTGTCAAAGATTCAATTGATAATCCATACACTGTATTGATTGTTATTAGATTGGTTGATGATATCAGACTCTTTCTTTGTAATCGAGTGGTTTTACTTAAAGAAATTATCAAAAATACTCATTTTAAGTGATGCATTAACGTTGTGATCAATCACAAATGTTTTGAAATTGTTATTTTAAACTTTAATTTTACATTTCACCATTTCTTCATTTCTTCAGAATGAAAAACATCAATTACAATCAATCGAGTTTAATAAAGTAATCAAATTAGTCGACATTAAAAGGGGATATGCAACTTCAATGGATGCGTTTATAACATTATCAACACAACTAATTTCGACATATACAATGTTAATATGACCAAATGATGTTGTTGTTACTTTTGTTTGTGTCGATGTTATTTTAGATATTTTTATTCCCAACAATGAAATTGTTTCCATCTGCAGATAAAGTTGTTGAATTCAACGGAGTTGTGTCACTGTTTATAACATCAATGTTCTTCCATTTCAATGTGATTGGGAATTCTCCACCTTTTGGTATCCAATTTCTAGTCTAAATTGTTTAGTTTATTTCGACAGTCGGGGTACATTGAATTGAAGTTACAACGACAATTTGGTAACTTTGAACTTTATAAACAGTTTTTCAAAAGGAGGTACCAAAATGGCCCTATTTTTGAAGTAAATGATTCCAAATACAATTAATTTTGTTTGACATTGTTTTTCTGATTGTTTTTTTTTCAAAAAAAGAACTTGTCTAAACATTGAATTTAGACCAATCTAATAAATTGAAATAATTTTTAACAATAAAAATATTAAATAACTTACTACTTCAAAAATTTTGCTTAACCATATGTTTGTTTTTGGTGTGAGTAAAACCGACTTTTTTTCAAAAGTAAATGTTGATGTTGGAAAATTAAAAAAACTCTCAATTTCATTAACACTCACAACACAAAGAAATAGTCGTTGAAATAAACAAAACCATTTAAAATGCGTGTTGTTTCAAAGTTTGTTTTTTAAAAACAGACAACCATAAAATAACAAAAGTTAAAACAATATCATCACATATTTTAAAAAAGTGAAAACGTTGTAATTTGAGAGGTTAGATATAATTATCTTACCCATTCGAACACTTGTCTACAACCAAAAGGTAAAAATGCTGTTTTTTTTTCAAAATCTCAACATTGAAAAAGATAAAATAACAGTACTAGAAAATTGTTTAAGTTTGTTCAAATTTTTCGTTTAAATCCCGTATTTTTAATTGAATTTCATAACTGTATTGGTTTTGAGGGTTAAAAAGTCGGTATTGTTTTTTCTTTTTTTAACCGAAAATAATAAATATAAAAATATAAAACGGGAATTTACTATAAACTAAAAAAAGAAATTCGGAAGTGGGTTATTTTTTAAATTTAATTAATTAATCGGGAAAAGTATTCTAAATTATTTATACCTAAAATTAAACGTTTTTGGGTTTTTTGACTTATTATTGATTAATAGTGGCACAGAAATAGACTAGAATAATTAACACAAATAAAATTTGCCTGTACTTTTTGAACAAAACAACACGAGAAATTTTTATTTCAATTCTCTTCTTATTATTACTTCAAAACTGTTGGCATATATGAATATTATAAACCCAAAACAATTTAACATTTTAAAAACAAAGAAGTTTATTATAACACAACCTAATATTAACTATAATTATTGTATTAAAAAACTGTTGTATATAAGTATTTTATTTATTAAACACCTTAACAAAATCAAATTTTAATCTACACTTTTTGAAATCACTATAAATTGTTGTACTCTTAACTAAATATGACAATGGAAAAGGACGAACTTATCGCTAATGCTTTAAAAGCTGGTAGGCACTACAAAGAAATTCAAACACTATTCAAAACTTCTCCAAAAAGAATTTCAAGAAG
>NW_004440300.1:49579-54758 GCF_000330505.1 Entamoeba invadens IP1
ATAAACTTAGGAGTTGAACTTATTATTATGAAAAATTTGTTTATTGTAATTGGTTATTAATGAAAAAATAATTCGGAAGCAATATAAAAATAGAACAGCACATTTTCCTGTATATTTTTAGTAAAACATACCTATCAAAAAATGTACACTTCCTAAAAAACGGAACCAGTTTATAATTATAACAAAAATGATATAATCACCCCTTTTTATAATGTTATCATTATAGAAGATACATAGTGTTTGTAATAAAGCGCGTTTTGACTAAAAACATATATTTCAAATTCAAACAAAACAAATAAGCATTTAATTTATATATATCGAAACACGTAGATTTGGTGAATAAAATGAATATATGTGATATAATTGATGTAGTTGTTATATAGATAACAATTTAAATTATTTGATGTTAAAATCGATTACAAACTATATTTCTAATATTATTTTACCATTAATTATATAAATTCTAAAATAATAATATAATAATTATAAAATAATAATATATTTTTTTAAATGACAATAATGTTAAAATAATGTTATTTAAACACACCTAATAACAAAGATATTAAAATAATTTTTGTTTTAAAAAGGATAATTTAAAAAAATATTTTAAATTAACGACTATCTGTTATTCCACGACAATGGATCAATAAAAAAACAGACAAACAATTGTTACTTATTATACTATTAACAGTTATAGTTAAAAATATTAGATAATTCATAATGTATTGTTTATTCGATTGATTTTGTAACGAATTGTGTTTTGTGTTTTCAAATAGATTTTTTTGTTTAAAATTTAAAAATAAATACAATAAGGTTACCCCGTTTTGTTTAATTATTTTAATAATGCAAGACATTTATAGTTATTTTTAATTAGTAAAAACTATTGTAACAAATTAAATGCAAAGAATATTTTTGGTGTTTATTTGGAGATTGCTAAACGATAAAATGGTTTAAATTAATTAAAAGTACTAATTAAATCTTACATAAAACAACGTCACTTGCTCCAAACAAATAAGTTTATGATAAAAAAGAAATTACTTGATATAAATTTGAATTAACACAATTATTGAGTTAGTTATTTCAAGATTTGTGATGAATAGATTTATAGTTTCAAGTTGCACTATTTTAAACAACAATGTGCAAAATTAATTTATAATCAAAAATTATCATTTTTTAATCCTTATATCCCGAAAAACATTTGAATATCTAATAAATATCGTAAATCAACATTAAATAATTGTGTGAAATAACACACAAATTTCTTGTTATATTTGGAATAAAAATTCAAAAAATAAATAATTACTCATTACTATAAATAACTTTGCCGCCTTGCATTTGATTTGACGAAAAAAATGCGAAAATTTGCTACATCATCAGAATTTAAGAAATCACATTAACTATCAAACGGTGAAGTTATCACCACTGGTAACGAGAGATCTAGATGCTTAGGAACACCCTTCCAGTCATCATTCCTTGGTGTGGAAACATCAGGTATCCACGATACCACTCACAATTTAATCATGAAATGCAATGTCGATATCAGAAACTAGTTGTACGGAAACATCGTATTCTCAAATTGAACATCAACCCAAAAATCAACGATAGACAAGAGAAGGAGAAAGTTGCAATTGAAAAACGAATAAGCATAATCAAGGATGTTTATTCTTGATTCAATTAATTATATTTGTTTAGGTGTTAATATGGTTTACTTTAAATTATTATTGATAAAATAAATCATACAATTTAAATAATTCAATTATCTTTTTAATTATTCACAAGTTGATTATTATAGTTTGTTTATAATTAAAATTACTATACAATTTATTATTCTTATGTCACGCATTGTATAATGTATCCAAAACTGCTATTTTTCTCGACTTAAATTGATGTTTTATAGCGTTGTTTTACCATATGAGATAATTGTTTTAATGTTATTGTTGTGTTAATACAATAACAAACAAAAATGATAATAAACAACGGGTTTTTATCGTAATATTTTGATGTTATTTGGTTCTCTAAGTATTTTTAGTTTGAGTGGAATCCATTTTTTATTTCAACAAAAATATTTTTGTCATCTTTTTATTTTATTTTGGGTTGAACAAATCTTATTGGTTATATCTACCCACAAATTTGCACACTTTTTAAGTGTTTTTTATTTTGTTTTTTAAGAAACTTGAATATCTGATAATATGATTTAATCAATTTTTATTAACATTTTTATTTGTTTATAAAAACAGTTTATTTTCGTATTATTTATATTACTAATATTAATTTGTTAAATTGTATATTTTTTTGATTGAAGGACGAATCTACAACAAAAACCAATTAATTTGAGTTTATGAATGATGAAATGTTTTATAAATAATTCAAAAGTTTGAATTTGAGTTGAACTATTTGATCGAATAAGTCAAAAATCATTCTAAATTGTTCATGAAAAGTCGCCATTATTTTCATTTTTTTGGAAAGTGAAATTATTTTTTGAAATTTTTTTCTGAAAAAAAAGAAAAAAAATAAAAATTTGTCAGTCCTCGAAGGGTTAATATATTTTGTACAATCTATACATGTTTTATTTATCATTATTTTCCTTTATTTTTGGTTTTTTTTGATTTAAAATTTTATTATCTCATTTCAATTTAATTATTTTAAAAAAGATGAAATATTATAGGGTTTCTTGAGGATAAGGTGTATCCTCAGGATCAAAGCTATCCTTATTAAAAAATATTTTTCTGAGGATACAAAAATCAATTTCATAAGGTTTAGTTCCCCATAAGGCCCACTTTCATAACTCAAGTTATAATTTACACTTAATATTTTGAGTCAAAGTTCAAATTTTAAATAATGGTAATAATTTGTCATAAATGCCAAAAGATTAAAAACAATCAAAAAATCGCCACAATAATCAGTGAACAAAAACAATAATTATATCTCGCGAACTTGAGACGGGAAATAACAAAGGGTGAATTGTACTTGTTCACATTATAATTATAAACTTATTGATATTATTTACGAATCCGTCTTTATAACATAATAATTGAAATTTACATTTAAATTGATAATTGTTTTTTTTCAAAATGAAAATTGAAAAAGTCGAAAACACTGATTTTCTAAAAATGTGATTTTAGAATAACAAATTTATAAATATTTTTGTAATTTATGCAATTATTCAAATCTATAAAATAACAAAGTTAATCATGTTGTGTATATTTTAATATGAATGTTTCATTTTGATATTAACTTGTGTTTTAAACAGATTTACAGTTCTGAGGATGGCAATTATTTTCTGAGGATGACAGAAATAGAAAGTTTACACTTTACATTTGTCTGAAATGTATATTGAGTAAGTTACTATTTTTGAATATGGGAACACGTCATTTCACTTTTTAGATGTTTAAGTCCGTGTTGATAATGTCTGTTTGTTACACGACTTACCATCCTCAGAGATATTTATAGCACTGCCACTATTGATTTAAAATTATATAAATAAAATTATCAAAGAATTTTTATAAAGTGTGTTTTGTTAATTGATTATATCAAAAATCGTCAAAACACAACAAAAACGCCAAATAATATATAAAATTGATTAATAAATTGAACACATTTCTATTGAGAATTATTATTGTATAATAAAAAATAATATAAACATTTATTTCTTGTGTATATATGTTTTGAAATATAAATAAAACCGTTTAAAACAAAAATGATTTTATTTACAAATTTGTTTATTTATCAATCGTTGTTTTATCGTTATCCAAAACCTCTCGTTTTGAATTTGCGCAAATACATAAATTGTCATCACATAAAGTATACGTTATTAATACGTTATTTGCTATCAATTTTTATTGTTTAAAATATCATGAATTGGTTTATAAATAAATTGTATTTTTTTGTGAAAAAGATTAAAAATTGTGAGATTAATTTGTTTTGTGATTTTGATTAAAAAATCGACTTTTTCGATAATTTAAATGTCTGTCAAATGTTTCCATTTAAACTAAGGTTAGTCTTGTGGTAAATCAAAAAATAGAAATAGATTATTTTTTTTGTAAAAATCAACTGAAAGAATCATCTTTCAAAAAATCCATAAATAGCATTTTAAAGAAAATCATGTGTTTCAAAATATACCTTTTTGATCTTAGGCAAAAAAATCTAAATTGAAAGAAATTATGTTTAAGATATTTACCATCCTCAGAAAAATTAATAATCCTCATGAATCCCTCAACATTACACAAACCAAAAAGAAAAAAAATAGAAATTATTTTATTAACTCAGTAAATAGTTATTTTTTAAAAAAACAGGGTGTTTTTTAGTGTTAATAAAATATTTTTATCATTATAAAACGGTTTTCAATTAAAAATATGAAATAATTACAAGAAGAAAATAAAGAGTTGAATGTTTGAATTAAACTCATAACATGTTAATTAAAAATGTTTAATGTTAATACATTGAGTGAATCAACAATAATGTTTATCGTTTTTCTTTCTTTTGGATTTTGGTTCCAACACTTTACAATCAGTTGAAATAGTGTTTCTGGTATATTTCTTCTATTTTCAAGACGTTCTCCAGATGAAACAAACTCGGCTATTTTCCAAGCAAATTTGAATGTGTCAATTAGGTATGCTTGAGACCATCCAAACACTTCAAACATAGTAATAGCAAAGGAATAGATGTCAGCTGGTTTTTTGTACTTCTCCATTTTTAACACTTCCGGAGCCATGTATACTGGTGTTCCAATACCATTTGTAAATGTCATGTTAGTCAACAACATGTTGACATTTCTTGATGATCCAAAATCAGTCAACTTTGCGTTTACATTGTCGTTTAAATCTAAAGTAAATACGAGAATGTTGTCTGGTTTGATGTCTCTGTGTAATATTTCGTTTGTATGAAGATACAATATTCCTCTTGCTGCATCTAACATGAATTTAACTCTTACATTCATATTAACTTCATCACTTGTTTTGTGTTTTATCAAATCATGTAAACTCCCAAATTGTGCAAATTCAGTGACCATACACATTTTATTAGGTATGAACACTGCTCCATAGAAATGGACGATATACTCACACCTAAATTTATCAAGCATTGCAACTTCTTTTTCGAACTCTTCTATTGACCCATTATCACTTAAAACACTTTTCATCTTTTTAATAACAACAATATTTGATCTGAAACTCCCTTTGTA
>NW_004440300.1:54858-78601 GCF_000330505.1 Entamoeba invadens IP1
ACCAATTGGATTGTGCTGTTGATATTACAAGAACATAATGGCTTGACATATACAGAAAACTCGCATGCATAGCCGCTTTTAAGTGTTACAACTTCTGGATCAATACAAATTGTAAACTTTGTGATGTTCGATGAAATTGTGAACTGTATTTTGGTGGCGGTTTTGTTTGTGTTACCTACACACAACACCTGCCGTGTCTCTCTGTTAACTTCAATTTGCTCGATGTCAGAATTCAAGTCAATTACATTTGACGAAACACAGACACCGCCTTGAAGAGGCACAAAGTTGATGTTGGATTTGTTCATTGCAAAAAGTGTTATTGTTTTATTGATTTCATGTTTGTGAAGTTTGTTAAATGTTGTTTTTGTTACAATGACAATTGACACAATCAATATAATAAAGACAATAAGAACACATATTACCAGAACAAAAATGACCCACCAAACTATTTGTGACTCACACAATGTGCCATCTTTACTTGTGATGTACCAAAAAGCACATTTTGAACATTTTGAATTTGTGATTTCTTTGCATTTGAATATTTGTGATAGACTAACACAACTTCCATTGGTAAGTAACACAAGTGAATTATTACATGAAGTACATTTGTTTCTTGATAAAGTACATGTATTGCAGTTGTCATTGCATTCTTGACACTCATTTGTATTAATTATATAATACCCATCTTGACACTTTGAACACCCACTTTGTGTGACATTCACAGCACACCCAATAATATCACTCTGTGGTAAACAGTCACCACTATTTGTTTTGTAATTCGTTAAATTGCAGGTGAGACAACTGTATTTATTGTTACATGTTTTACATTTTTGATCACATTCAAAACAATCAAGCCCAACACGGTAAAACCCATCTTTACACGCAACACAGCCACTCCCATAACTTGTAAATTTATTACACGTTAATTTTAAGTCTTCATTCGTGTTACATTTGTAATTTGACAAAAACGTGTTATGTGGACAACTCAGGCATTTGGTTGATGTATCAAAACACGTCAAACAACTTGGGTCACAACCTTCACACTGTTTTGTCGACTCATCAAGATAATAAGTGTCTTGACATTTCATACACCCAAAACTGTTTTGTAAAATACAATTTGGTTTTTTGTTGTTGTTGCATATATTATTAGATAAATAATGTTCAGTTTCACATTCATTACATTTTCCATTTGATAGATATATACAATAATCAATTGTTGTCGTGCATTTGCCGTTTTGGTCATTTGGTAGTACACAATCATTGATTTTACATATTCCATTTGTATCCATTTGACTTGAACTGTCACACTTTGTCGCTTTTCCATTTTCACACAATTCTGAATATATGTATAAATCATTGCATTTCAAACAATTTGTTGTGTTGGATACAAAATTTTTATTACAAGAAACAATGTTATAGTTTGTTATTACTTCACTATTTTTATCGCTTTCTACACACTTGCCATTGTTGTTTATGCACCCATTGTTGGTTGTGCATATTTGGCACCTTCCGCTTAATTGCACAGTTATACAAGTTTCATCACTTACACATAAACCATCTTTCAATGAAAAACCAGTTGCACATTTTAAACACCTATTTGAAAGAGGTAATTCACAATTTACAATGTGTTCACATTTTGAGTTAACAAGAGCAAATTGACTTTTGCATAAAACACAACTGTTTTTATTGAAGGGACAATACTTACAATTTGCATCATTACAAATGGTAAAATCTTCACATCTTTGAGTTGTTTTAATGTATATTCCATTTGTGCAACGAATAACAACTTCAAGTATTTTAAAGCCATCTTTGGTGTTTAATGCTGCGTTGAATTGTACACCTTCAAAATTTAATTTTGTTTCTGTAATCAAAAGAACTGTCTTTGTCAATGAAAACAATTTAATATTAATTGTTTTTGGTGTTGAAATATTAAGAACTATACTGTCCGTTTTGTATAATGAAATTTGTGTGTTTCCAATCAAAACACTTTCTGATGAAAACTCATCAATACTTTTTAAAAGTGTTTTTGAACTTGTTTTAATTTTATTAATTTCAACAAACAATGATTTTACATTTGGTAGTGGAGCGATATACCAGTCTTCTATGTCATCACATGGACAGTAAGGTTCACTGTATTTAACAATTTTGTTTGTCACATCCTCAACATGGCAAAATATTTTATTAGAAGTGCCATATCTCAATAATTTACCTCCTAATAACATTTTTGTACCAGCTACAGATGAATAAATTTTTACCATCTGTGAACATAGTATATCAAAATCATTTTGTGATTGCACTTTAAAATTTGTTAAACTCACTGCATTTAAACCCGAATAAAATACAACAGGAAGATCTCTGATATCCCTGTTACTTACTTCAAGTATTGAGTTAAAAAATACAAATGTGGTACTCACGTTTATATAAGAATTTCCAGTCACATTGAGTATTGCCGAATAAGAGTTATCCCCTTTACCACCAGATTGATACGACTTTGTGTTAATCTGTGAAAAATGTGCCGTTCCATTCAAATTTATTATTCCACCTCTTTTGACATAAATTCTCTCGGCGTTGTTTATTTTCGAAAAATCGTTCAATAATAAATATGACGTTTCAACTTCAACTAAATTTGAACCCATATTTATCTCAGAGTAATCCTTCAATGAAGCGTGTGCATTTTTATATAAATTAAAAAATGTGATTCCATTAATTTGTGTGTTTAAATTCATGACCAAAGTTGCCGAATAAAAACACAATATAAATGTTGAATTTATTATAGAATTATCGTTCATTGTTAATGTAGACTTATCATTAAAGAACAAAACTTTATTTATTTTAATTACTGTATTCTGATTCATAACAACTAATGCATTCTCATATGTGAAAAAATGACCTTTAAAATAAATAGTAGCACTGTCTCCAATTGTTAATTGAGAGTATTTCCAAAAATAAATTTCTTTTTTGGTTGTTAATACAGAATTTTCATTCATAACCAATTTAGATGAATGGTATAAGTTTGTTACTTGTGTCAGATGTAGGTTTGCATTTTCTGATAGCACAATTGAACCACAACCTATACAATCAACATTTTCATTTGTATGAACATTTGCATTTGATACCATTTTAAATTGAATGACATCCAGAGATAAAGTTGTACCAATAGTAATTTTGTTGATTGCTGTACATGTATCAGACACTGTCGTATTTGTCAAAATTATGTTCGGAAAACTACAACTTTGTGAATATGTGAAATAAATAAAAGTAAAACATAAAAATATATAAACAGGTATAAACAACTTATTCATAGTTTGATTTTTTAGTTTAAACTATGATTTTATAAAGTCGGTCTTTTAACATTATTTGGTGGACAAAAAACTTAATTGTGTCTAAACATCGGGTATTAGAAAAAACTTAAAAAAATTTGAAACAATTGGAATGTTTTTTAAAACGGCTTTTTGAAACATTCCAATTTTTATTGTCCAAAATACGAGATAACATTTAAAGACTGACTCTATGTTATATATATAACTTATATAACTTATTTCGACTTAACTCATTGTAATAATTTTTAATTTTTTATAAAATCAAATTAATTAAAAAACGAAAGATTCTTGAATATTCATTGATATTTTATTAGAATGAATAAATTGATTTGTATTTAAATGATAATTTTAGAAAAATAAAGCTTTAAAAAATTAATTTATTATAAATAAAAATTTATTGTGTTCATTTAAAATTTATTGAATAATTAAATTTTAAACAACTTTATTATAATTTTAAAAAAATAATTGCCTTGGAACTAAGATGTGAGTAATTATATAATTAAAATTTTTAATAATACTAACATTTAAAAAACAATCGAAAACTATAAAAATGTTAATTAAAATTATCATTCAATGCAAACTCTCAATGTCGGTACCAAAACAATGAAACAATAATTTACAACAATTTACCATAATTAAAAAACATTTGGAAAAATTCTATGACTGTATTAATCTTTTGTTACATCTGTTTCTTAAATAATTGAATCATTTTTTTAATCATTTTTCTTTTCAAAAACTCGTGGTTCGGCTTTTATTGTATATTGGTATTCGTTTGTGCCAGAATAAAATGAACAATGTATTTGTAAAATCAAATTAATAGTTAAATATATAAAATTTTGTTCGTATCATTGTTTAATAACATTTGTTAACAAATGTTTTATTATTAAAGTCTGTCCACAGATAGTAGAAAAATAAGGTGTCAGGAATAAATTGGGTGTCAAATAAATTAGGGATTAGTTAATGTAAAAAAATGGGTTTCGTATTTTTTATTTTTTCCCCTCACAAAAAATATAAAAAACCATTAAATAACTCAAAATCAATCTGACACCCAATTTATTCTTGACACCCAAATTTTCTACTATCTGTAAATTTTTTGTCCGCTTGTAAATTGTTGTCCAAGTGAAAAAAAATTACATAAAATAAATTTAAAAAATAGGAATTAAAAAACGTTTAAAACAAGGTAAAAAATTATAAAACATTGTTTTGGGAGTGTTTTGAACAGTTTTCCCAAAATATCCCAATTCTAACGGTCTAAAAATGTAGGTACAACTTTGTGAGCGGACAACGTTTCTATATTTTCATATATAGCTGGACCATCAACCTTCTACCACTTGTTAACTTTAGCCCTCCAAAAAACCAATTATTTTTTATTGTTATATTAAACCAATAAACTATACATTAATAAAAGTCAGTTTTTATATTATTTGTTATTTTAGTAAAAACCCGTGTTTTTTTTAAATATAAGAATTTTTTTTGGGTTAAAGTACATTTTTTTACTGTATGTTTTTATATCATAATTTTAAATATATAATGTTTTTTGTTTATTTACTATTTGTATAATGACTCTAACAAGTAAAATAATCAATTGTTTAACATTTAATTGTATAGTTACATTAAATAATTTTGAGTACAGTCTGTCTTTTAATGTTATCTGGTCTCAAACGTTATCTGGTGCCTTCTGGATCATAAAAATGTAATAATTCGGGGAGCAGTACCAAAAATCCATCCCAATTGTTTCGGGTTTTTTCACGTTTTACCTAATGCCCGATGTTTAGACAAAAATGAAGCTATTTTTGTCCACCGGATAACGTTAAAAAACTGACTCTAGTACAATACATGAACCATCTCATTATCATCACTGTTTAATACAAGACTGTTTTTCAAATGTTTATTATTAAACCGTTTTACCGTTTTTTAAGTAATTAAAAACAATATTTTTTATATTAAATTATGAAATTCTTGTTATTTATGTTTTTCATTAAGACAAGTACAGTCAATATTCGATATAAGGGAGAAAAATAAGAGGAAGCCCTTATATCGAATAATAGAAAAAAAGAATAAAAAAAAAGAAATTTATGTGTTTGCTTTTTGTTGGTTATTTCAATTTAAAAACCCAAAAATGGTAATAATTAAATTAATTTGTCACTAAGTTAAAAAGTCAATTAAATTAAATTAATATAAAAACTATGTTTTATTATATTTTTAATAGAACATTTTTAATTAAAATAAACAAAATATTATAATTATAATAAAAATAGCTAAACAAGAAAATTTTATTTTGAAATAATACAATGAATGTATTTGCATTCTTTCAAAAAGTATACTTTCCTTGACAACATAATAATCAATTGGTATTCCCGCTTTACGAACTTCATGAAACCAATTGATCATTGCTTCCTCAAGTTCCAGGTTCTGTAATTTTCTTATTTGTTTATACGAGGATAAAAAATTATCAATGTTTCTTTAGAAATTGAACGCAAATGATAAACTTGCTTTGGAGAAATTACTATTTTCAGTTGTTGTCTGACAACTTCGATTACTTTTTGTGAATTTTGATAAGGATCAATTAATTCAATAATTTTTATTTTGTCTCGTAACATCAATGATGTTCTTGTTTTAACACATTTGGATTGCATTAAAACTTAATGATTTAACAGATTTATTTGAAGTTTTTAAGTCGAAACAAAGTTAGATACAAAAGTTTTATTTATTATGTTAATTGTGTTAATATATTTGTCTTTGTTTTTGATTTATTATGAAATTTATTATTTATTTAAGATAAAAATAATTGCCAATTGTTTTCAAGATATAGGCAAAGTGTTTATTTTGGTTAGAAAAAAAAATAATAATCAAAAAAATATTTTTGTGACAAAAAACAAACCAAGGTATTTTTTTGTTAATTATACAATTTTTCATTTTTCCCTTATATCGAATAATGACTGTAGTTGAATTTATCATTTAAATATCGAGTTATGATCTACGTTATTTTATTTAATTTTTTGTTGTTGTTTTTGTTATTGTTTTTGTTCAAAAAAATCCTCTTTGTTGAAAGTAAAAAATAAAGAAAAATTAAAGTTACACACTAATTCAGAATGACTTTAAATATTATTTCCCACAATAAATTAAATAGTAAATTGAAAAGAATATTATATATTTATAAATATACCTTTTGGTTTGACAAAATATAAAATGCCATTCAATGTTCAAATTGTAACAGTTATAACAATTCTGTTTTTTTAAATAAAGATAAATTTCATTAAAATCCTCATTATAATTGAAATTAGTAATGAATTGTTTTTAAAACCATATTTATAATTATTTAAAAATATACTAAACTAAACTTCATAAAATACCTCTTTAAGTACATTTTATATTATCAATAATTTACAATAAATTATTGATAACACATCAATTTAGTATATTTATAATTAACAAATAAGTTTGTAATATAATAGATATATATAATATAATAAAAATTAAATAGTTGAATAATACAACAAAAAATAAATGTGTCGTTTTTAATTAATTTTAAACAGTTTATTATAATAAGAAATAGTATTTTTTCCATTCAGATTTAATTCCTTACACGATTAAATCAAAAAAAAATTAAATTTAAAAATTTTTCAAAAAATTCAAACAAATTATGAATTCGGCATTAAAAAATTTTTTTTATAGAAAAACGTTGTCAAAAAACCACAAGAAAATCTTCAGAACTCAAAAGAACTCAAATTTCCCAAAAATCACAATGCAAGTCACTACGCTTCCCATCTTTTCTCAAGGCGAACTATATACTGCCGACCCCGTTGACTTTTCTCCGCTTCACCAAGAGATTTCCCAGAGTAGTGGGGACTCTATAGCGAAGCAAGCCATCGATCGCCTTTCCGAGTTACACAAGTCCTTTGAGAGTTCCTCCTCATGTTCCATAGAGTCACTTTTAGAGTACGACTCCCTCCTTACTCATTTATCCCGAGCACTTCACGACACTTTGACTTTGACATTCCGCTGGAACATTCCCATCTACACATCAAAGAAGACTGGGACTCTCTTTATCACAAAGACGACGACAACACTGAACTACGACCAAGTCGCCTCTTCCTCAATTTCCTTTGAAAAGGCTCACGTCTTATATAATGCGGGTATTTTACTCTTCCGCGTTGCTTCCTCACAAGCCTCCGCTCAGTCGAGTATACCAGAAGCTATCAAAACCTTCTCTCAAGCGTCTGGCATCTTTTCCGAGACGGTCTCGCTTGCGGACAAATGTGGTCTTTCCCGCGAAGCGGAAGATGCGCGGAAGTATCAAGCTCTTTCCCGAGGCTGTGCGCAGTTGGCGTTCTATTTAAAGGCGTTAGCGGCGAATTCCTCGGTGGTTCTCCGTGAGAAGATCATTGGCGGAGCTGTCGAGTTACTACAGAGTTTTAAAGGAGGTAAAAGTACTGAAAGTGGAGGGAAGAACAATGAGAGGGCGTTGTATGTGTACGCATACTTTCTGGCGCGGGTGGCTGCTGGGATGGTAGCTGAAGAGGATGTCGAGTATGGAGTAGCCATAGCTCAGTATAGTGAAGGGGTGAAAGAGATTAAAGAGACCTCATTAGCTAATGAGACGTATGTGAAGGAGGTGAAGGACAAATTAAATAGTTTGAAGAAGGATAATGAAGAGATTTATATGTCGAAAATCCCGGAGGTTGTACCGGCTTTACAGAGTCGTGTGTGTGTCAGTGATGTGTCGTATGAGCTGCAAATAGAGGAAAGTCCGTTCAAGTCGATCGTCCCACCACAACTGAGAAATGCACTGAACAAGTACAAAAGTGAGTCGTCGAAAATTGTCAGCGACACGAAGACGATGATACCCAATTTCACACAACAAGGCGACGAGGTCGTGCAAGGAATTAATTTGAGGAGTTTAGAGACGAAGGTGGAGAATATGAAGAACATGCCGAATAGTTTGAAGATCGTTGTAGCTAAAGTGAAGAACTGTGGTACTCCGGAGGACGCATTAAAGATGTTGGATACTGTGAATGAAAGGATTAAGAAGATTAGGAGTATGATGGACGAGATTGATGACGTTATTACTCATGAGACGGGTGAGGAGAATAAGAAAAGGAGCGAATACAAAGACCTGTGGAAGAGACAAGTGTCAGAGGTGTACTGGCAGGAGATAGTGAGGAAGATGAATGTGATCAAATCGGCTGTGGACGACGCCAAATTGGTATATAACAACGGAAAGAGTGAAGTTTTGAAAACGAAGAATGAAGTCAGTGTGATGGTGGCGGGGGAGGAGGCGATACTGAAAAACATTCCCGCGACGGAGGGAGACAAACTGAAAGAAATGGTTTTGCAAATGACAGAGCTGTTTGATCGGTGGGCGTTGTTAAAAGTAGCACGGGAGAAGTTAGTGAATGGAGTGATAGAACTTGAGTCGACGCATCAGAAGGGGCTTCTTGAGAGCATCAAAAGTACAGGGGACCCCGACTTGTTTGTGATGAATTTATTAAAAGAGTTTTCTGAGAAGACTGGGGAGGTGCAGACGTCATTAAATGAGCAAGCGAATTTGATAGGAGAAATTCAACAACTGAACGGCGAAATTGGTAAGTTTGTGTCGAGCGCGTTGGACACGCGAGGCGCCGTGTTTGTGGAATATCAGAAGAGCGGGGAAAGCTTTGTGGACGTGTACAATAAAATCGTTGAGAAGGGAGTCTTCATGGAAAACGTTGAAGAAGACGCGGAAAGTTTAAAACGAGAGGCGAAGAAGTGTGGAGAGGCGAGGAAGAGAGAAAGTGAAGAGGTGGAAGAACACGCGAAAGAGGAGAGGAAGAGAATTGAAGAGGAAAATAAGAAGATCGAGGAACTGGGGAAGAAGATGCTGGAAGCAAATTTGATGAGTCAAAGAAAAGAAGAAGAACAAGGAAAAGGGGAAACACAATATCAGATGATGCAAGGGCAGGGAAGGGAAGAACATCTATATGCTAATGCGTCTGGACAGGCGCAGGGAAATGTGGGACAAGGACAAAATGTGGGGATGCAAAATCAAAGTGCTGGAGGAATTCAACAACAACAAAATTTAAATCCGTATCTTTCACAATATCCGACGTCTGCTGCACAACAATTTGATAGTAACAGTTTACAAAATCAACAACAAGGAAATGCAGGACAACAACAACAAAACTCGGAATATTTGAGTCAATACCCCTCGTCGACTGGGAACGCAAATCAAATGCCAGTGAATGCAACACAACAACAGGCGCCCCAGTATCAAAGTCAATATCCCACTTCCACAGCTAATCCACAAATGAGTCCACAAATGGATCCTAATATGATGACCCAAAGTTATGCCCCACAATATAATCCATATCAAAATAGTATGCAACAAAATAACTTTGTCATGGGCCCACCAGGTGTACCAACTATGCCGGGAATGTATGGAACAGCACCAGGGTATGCAAATGCACAATACCCGGGACAACAAACACCAGTCGGTGTTTTACCACCACCAGGAATGCCGTATGGTGGGATGCCGAATGGATATGGGGCACAACAGTACCCAACACCTTACGGAGGATACACGATGTTCTAAGAAGGTCGTAATAATATTGTTCTTCAATTTTTTTAGTTGAAGTGTTATAGGGTTTTATACCTTTTTAATGGTATTTGTAATATTGTTAAATTGGATTAATAATCACGTAAAAAGGATTATTTCATAAAAGTTATATGTGTTATCATCAATTTAATCAACATACTTAATTATATTAAAAATTTATAAAAAACAACTCTTTAATTTATTGATATTAACATAATCAAAGGAATGAAAACAATTTTCATCATTTCAAACAATATGAATGAAATTAACTCTGTATTATCATCGTGTTTCAAAGAATTTTAATTGTAGTTTATAAGAATCCAAATACGACCATTAAAATAAAAAGAACAATACGTCATTTATTATAAAATAGTAAGAAACACTCAAATGTTTTATAAACAATCACTTATTCAATGTGTTATCTGGTAAATATCTATTATTATAAACGAGACTTATAAATAAGAAAGAACAAAAGTACATTATAACTTTTGGTATTAGAAATTGTTATAATCGATAATTAATAAAATAAATTTTATTAAAATTAATTAATTCCAAACTATTATTAGACATAGAAACTTTTTATATACAAATTGATAATTTTAATTGTTTGAAAGAAAGTTCGGTCACTTTATAAAGTATACAAGTCGACTTATTTCAACAATCAAAAAGAACATATTTTGTTGTGTTAAATTGTGATTATAAACAAACTATAATTAATAGCTAATGATACAACAATTAACAATACAAATGTATTATCTCCATATGTATTATTAAAAACAAAAGAGTTCCCAAAAGTGCATTTTTATATGTAACACTTCTTTTTAAAAAATACTTTTAGCTTAAAAAAAACTTCTGTACTAAAAAACTGATTTTTTCCAATTTTGGTATAATAAATTTATAGTATAATAAATTATAAAATATAGAATAACTATAAGCAAAACTCCACTCGATTCATTCGCACAATTTATTTAATTGGTTCAATCAACTGAAAAAAGCCGAATTGTCTAAAATAGCAAAAATACACTAAAAACAATTACAAAAATTTTTTATAAATACGAAAAAAACCAAAAAATAATAATCTATTGATGTTTGTGTTATCACTTGTTACAGTGCTTTTTATTTTGGTTGAAGATGTAAAAGCCGCTTCAAACTGGTGCGAAATAGACGGCGTTATTCGTTATATTTCTTATGAAAGTGAATGTCTCAGATCAAATTGGTACACTGAATCGAATGTAACAACAATGTGGATTAAAATGAAAACTGGGTGTTGTTTAAATGAAATGATAACATTTGATGAAACCTTTGGTAATGGCACAACACTGACCAAATCGTTTTATTTTCTTGATAACAATTACATAAATATCAAAACACTGTTTATCAGAGAGTCTTCTCAAGATGTCCAAATTCTTGTTTACGAAAGAGCACGACCAGAAGGTCTCTTTGTTTCCTTTGGGTGTTATAATGGAAACAAGAATTGTCGGACAAGTGTTAACAGTTCGACTCCATCAAAAATAGATTACAACCAAAAGGGCATTTCTCTCTATTCTGATATCGATCAAAAATTCTGGATATGGTATTATCTTCCAAATGCAAGACAACCAGTACAACTATTTATAAATGGAGTAGTCAAACAAAGTGTTGTATACCAATACATGGTCAAGATTTCACTTGGAGAACCATACAGCAAAAAACGGTTTTTATTCACTGGCAATTCCGATGAAAATATGATCAGGTTTGAAGAAGGGTTGACAACAGGCACTTTTATTCCCAAAGCTGTGTGTGACCGTTTTGGGTATAAAAGGTTCTTACTCTTCAAAGAAGGTGAAAACTATGAAAATGTTACAACCAGGGATTGTACTTGTCAAAGAGAAGGCGTGAAGCTTCTTAAAAATTATTATTATAATTACCCCGACTGCGTGTATAATAGTTCGTTGTTTGATTTGGCTTTAACTAATCTTACAACATATAATTGGAAAAGTATCACCATATCAATTGAAATCACTGATTGGTATTCGGTAATATTTGCACCCGATAAATTCTGGACTTTTATTAGAGAATATGAAGATGTTAAATATCTCAATTTCACTGTTTTTGATATGAAAGAACAAGTTAATGTCGAATTCCAAATGAGTGTGTACATCAACAAATTGATTATTAGTTCAATTGGAAATTACTATTTTATAGAAGACGTAGTGATAAATACTGTTGAATACAAAGAAAGTCTAAGGAATAAAGTCTTGTTTTCTGTTGATGGAAAACTAGTTAGTAATGATGGAAACTTAAATCGTTGTGGAAGAAGAGCCTTTTATAGCAAAAGTGATGACGTGGTATGTTTTTGCAATTACACAAACAACAATTGGGAACCAAATACACTCGATTTAATAAATCAAAATGACTGTTTTAATGACACAAAGAGGGCGGAATTAACACTGCAAATAGATTCAAATGAATATGAAACAACTTCAATTGAAAATTGGGGGAAAATAATATTTAAAGGGATTAAGGTGAAAGTGACTGGAAGTTCGACACTTTGTGGACAAAATGTTACAGTTCAAAATACAGTTGCAATACACAATAAATTAGAAATTCAAAATACACTCTTTCTATCAGAAAAGTCGAATTTGGTTGTATCAAATAAAGGAGTTTTGTTACTCAAAGAAAGCAGTACAATTTATTTTCAAAACTTAAGCAACAAATTAAATAAAAATGGAACATTTCAAGTGGAAAGAGGAGGGAAAATAGAAATGGCCTACACACAAAAAATAGAGTATTCACCTGATACAATCAACTGTTTTGAGTTAATTTCATTTGAAGAACAACAAAACGCAACTTCCTTTTCTTTAAGTGACAATTTGATTGATGGCAAATTGCTCAGAATTTGTCAAAAAGGAGAAGTGGAAGACGTCTCCACTCAATGCAATTTAACTTCATCGAATTTATTGAATCACAACAATTATGAGGGAAATGTCCTTCACTGCCCCATAAACAACACAAATTCAAAAATTGTAATAAAAATTGACAAATTTGAACAAAATTCAAATTATAAAGGAACTTTTCAAACAGAAAAAGCACTCTCATTTCTGAAGAGCAAAAATTATGTGACTAATTTTGAAGAAGTTGAAGAAAGAGTGTTATTAGTTGATAAAAACTCGATAAGTGGAGGAGAAATCACTCTTTTTGGAAATACAAAGAAACTCTTTTTAGGAGAAAAACACGGGTTTCTAATTTCAGTCAAAAAAAGTTTTAGGGAAACAAATGAAGTGACAAAAGAAGAACAAAATTCAAAAACAGTGATTTTTGACACTCAATCTATGTGTATAGGTTTTGAAGTATGTGACGACGTGGCAACACCAGAAAAGTGTTTGTCGTGTAACAACAATTATTATTTAGAAAATAACAAGTGTAATGCGATATCAAACAAATGTGAATCAATTCACAAAAATACGCAATTTTCGATATGTGAAAAGTGTCAAATGAAATTTGAGGCTTCAAAATATTTATGTTTGGAGTGTTCTACAAATTGTTTGGAATGTTCAAATCGAAAATGCGTTTTGTGTGAAAACAATAATTTTTTGAATGAAAGTGGCGATTGTGTTCACATTGAAAAGGAAGAAAAATATCTTTTGTACCATGATAATGTTGCTCGAAAATGCTCACAAGGGTATTTCAGTACTCAAGAGAAATGTGAATTATGTGGAGATAATTGTTTGTCATGTACAAATGCAACAAATTGTGAAATTTGCGATTCAAAAACACAAAGAACTTCTGAAGGAAAATGTGAAGAACAAAACAATTCAGTTCTCGTTTCAAATGACAACATTTTGTATTGCCAAAAGCACTATTATTTGCATGAACAAACATGTCAACAATGTTCTTTGGAATTTGGGATTTTATGTGAAAAGTGTGATAATAAAGGGTGTATCAAATGTTCCGAAAATGGGATTTTAAATTCCAACAGAATTTGCATTGAAATTGAGTCAAGTGGGTGTACACAGACTCGGAATTCGTATTGCCAAAGCTGTGAGTTTGTGAATGACACAATTAACGATTTTGGTGTTTGTGAACTTTCACAAAATTGCTCAATTTCAAACAAAAATAAAAATTGTCTGACATGCGAGAACAACTTTTTTTACACTCACAATTTGAAATGCGAAATGTTAACATCTCAAACACAAAATTGTACACATTTGACAATAGAAGGAGACCGTTGTTATTCATGTGAAAAAGGATGTCACATGAGTGATTTTCAATGTCAAAAATGCAGTGAAAATTGCGATGATTGTCTGTATGTGTTAGATAAAGAAGTTTGTCTGAAATGTTCTGACAATTATTTTTTGGACACCAATGGAAATTGCACAAAAGTGTCTGATATGTCAAATAATTGTCATAAATTGATTGAAGGTCTCTCTCTGTGTGCCATTTGTGAGACTTCATATTTCAGAAACGCGAATGGAATATGTGAAAATTGTTTAGAAAACTGCACGGAGTGTAATCAAAGAAATACATGTCTGAAGTGCCAAAAGAACAACTTTTTACATTCTACTTCTTCACATTGTATTTCTTATGATTTTCTATTAAATTGTGAAACAAAAAGTTCGGGTGGGTGTTTGAAATGTTCCAATGGGTATTTTATTGATAGTCAGTTCTGCACTTTGTGCTCTTCGAAAACGACGAATTGTACACAATGTGGGAATTATGGCATTTGTGAATTGTGTGAGGACGATTTTGTGTATGTTTCGAGTCAATGCGTCCATCGAAGTAAAGTTGATAATTGTTTAAAAGTTGAATTATCGAAATGCACGAAATGCACATTTTGGCATCTTCCAAATACAAGTAAGACTTTATGTGAAGAGCATGTAGTGTGGTGGGTACTCTTTCTTGTTGTACTTTTTGTAATTATAATTATAATTGTTGTTATCTCAATCACAATTCTTATAATATTCAAAGTGATTGAAATGAAGAGGGAAGAAAAGAAAAGAAAGACGATGTGTCTATTTACAATGAAGAAATCGAATATTGAATTTATGAAAACTTTGAGTAAAGATGTGGTGACTAATATGACGGAAATACTTTTTGAGAGTGAGACGTTTGGAGATATTGAAGTCGGCAAGAAAACAAGGGAATTAATCTGTGTTGGGAACATCTCTAAAAACACAATAAAAGTGCAATTCTCGGCGAAAGGAAACAGTTACAAATATTCAATAAAAACAAAACCCCAAATTGTGGCAATACCAAAAGGAAAAGCGTGTGAATTTGAAATCTTTTTGAAGCCAAATTGTTCGACTCAAATTGATGAAAACATTTCACTATTCTCTGCAAATTTGACAACAGGAGAGACGTCTGAAATCAGCATTAAAATATGCGCAAAAACAGTCATTTCAACACGACTTGATCCCGACGAATTAAAGGAAGACAAGAAACTTGGTGAAGGATCTTTTGGTATTGTGTACAAAGGGACTTTTAGAGGAAATGTTGTTGCTATTAAAAAGATGAAAGAATTTTCAGAGACGGCAAAAGCAATAGAAGAGTTTGAGAAAGAAGTGCAGATGTTAGATAAATTTAGATGCGAGTATATCGTCCACTTCTATGGCGCCGTGTTCATACCAAGTAAATTCTGTATGGTCACCGAATTTGCTCAATTTGGAAGTTTACAAGATTTGATAAAACACAAAACAAGTGATGAAGTATCTTTTCATATAAAAGTTAAAATATGTGTAGATGGTGCAAAAGGAATTTCGTATTTACACGAAAATGGGATATTACACAGAGACATCAAACCAGACAATTTCCTTGTGTTTTCACTCAAGGAGAACGAATTGGCAAATGCGAAATTGACCGATTTTGGGAGCTCAAGAAATGTGAATAGTATGATGACTAACATGACTTTCACTAAAGGTATTGGTACACCAAAGTATATGGCTCCTGAAGTCTTGAATAAAGAAAAGTACAGAAAAGAAGCAGACGTTTTTTCGTTTGCAATTACTATGTTGGAGTGCTTTTTATGGTGTGATGCGTATCCAAAAGAACAGTTCAGGTTTCCGTGGAATATTGCTGATTATGTAACATCAGGAAAAAGAATAAACAGAACTGATAATGTTCCAGAAAACGTATATAACATTATTGAAAAAATGTGGGGACAAAATCCAGACGAAAGGTGTGAAATTAAAACTGTAATAAATCTCTTGGAAAAATGAGAGACATTAATATTTGAATTTAAATTGAAAACAATTAATTTAACTCTTTGTTGTTTTATTAATTTAATTAATAAAACAATTAATTAAAAAAATTAATTATTTTATTATAATAATTATAATAAAACCAAACAAATTTCACAAAAACAAAAAAAGTTTTTCCAATTAAATATTTTTTATAAAAAAAACAAACTATAATTTATATATAATTATGTTATAAATTATGGTAAAAAATATCAAAATAACTTTTCAAACAAAAATTCGACTCTAATTAACATTTTAAGTAATATTGAATATTTAGTAACTGTCTAAAAGTTATTATTTAAATTAAATTTTATAGTACAAACACACATAACATTCTATTTTAATACAATCCAGAATGTTATTTACACATAAAATAAAACTAAAACAGAATAATTTATATAATGTCAGCAACATTATCTCTTGTTGTTGTATTAATACTATTTAACTCTGTCAATTCACAGAAGCTCTCTAACAATTATTGTGAATATGAATGTTCACGAAATATCGTTTTAATAACTTACTATGAAAATATAAACAAATACAACCACTGCATCTATATGGGGTTATTTGATAATTATAATTACAATTATAATGTATCAAATTTGGTTTTTGACTCAGTAGTATTAAACGATTTAGGTATTGTCGATTCAAATGTTACTTCCTTGACAATTCTTAATTCAACAATTTCAAGTCTATTGATGTCTAATAATAACATGGACTCTATCAATATCACAAACTCTGTTTTGTACAAAGTGTCAATTCAGGAATTCTATTTAGAAGATTTGACAATCACAAATACTAAAACTAATTCAAACTTTATTTATGATATGGTATTTGATCGCTTTGTCATCACCAACACTACTTTTATTTCATTGGATATTCAAAACTCGGAAATTAAGACAAGTTATCTTCCAAGTGTTATTCAAGACTCTGTAGTGTCTCAATATATTTCCCAAAACAACACAATAAATAATATCGAAATTAACAATGTCAAAATATATTTAAATTTAGGATTTGAGACATATAGTAATATATATGTTGATAATTCATATTTGGAGTTTAAACACGCTGCTTATTTTAATTGTTATAATAGCAATTTCAAAGACACAGAAATTATATTTATAGACGTCAGTGATACAATTTTCATTGCTATTGATTTCTTCAGTACAGATATCACAACACACGTGGAAAAAGATTTTAATACAATAACATTTAACTCAACAAATTTCTTTAATTCACATGTTAACTCAGTTTACTACGAAGAAGTCAGAGGAGACTTTGTTATTGGAATTGACAATACATTGACTCAAACTGATATAAACAATTCTAAAAAAGAAATTAAAATAATTGTTATTGGTGTAACTTATGGGGTAAGTGCTTTGATAGGAATGACTATGCTTTTAATATTAATATTTTTCCTTTGGAAAAAACATGGGTATAACTGTTCTGTGGGGTATTATTAAACTGTTGTTTTCCATTAAATAATTCAAAATTTCAGTACAATTTTTTTCAAAATAGAGTTGAAGGGAAAAATCGGCTCGATAAGGAAACAAAATAACTATAATAAATAACTATTTTATTTTAGTTTTAGATTTTTTTTACATACAAAAAATTTGTTTTTTGTAAAAAAAACAAATATTTTTTCATCGTTTAGTTTTAATTTATTTTATTTACTATTTTTCCTTTTCGAACCAGATTTATTTCTTCCAACTCTATAAATTATAATTAACCAGTACAATGAAAAGGGTTTATTTGTCGCGCAATTGGCCAATCATTTTGGTTTACGACAATTGTTGTTTTGTTCTCAAATATGTACCTTTTGTTGAATTTAAACCAATTTTTTACTTAAAATAAAATTCAATATTTAAACAAATTTTTTATAAAAAATTCTCTTAACACTTTAAATAACATTGAACAAAATTCAAGTGGTCTAAAAATCGGGGAAATGTCGAGTTTATTAAATAAATTTCCGTTTTTTAGAGTTTATTTTATGTGTATAAACTATACACAAGCCAAAAAAAGGAAAAGCATCAAAAATTGGATTAATATCCCTGTAAAAATAGGCCAAAACAAAAATAAGGGCGTTATTTTAAGTGTTAAATACGACAAATAAATTATTTTTTGTGCAAAGATCTCGCCAAATAGACGCCTTTTGCTGTATTTTTTTGTGCGTTTATATTTCCATCAACTTTTTACATGAAAGACCCAATTACCTTTTTCTGTAAAATATTGAAAAAAAAGAATAAACAAATTAATTATTAATATAATATATAAATTAAAAATATAGTATATAAATAATAAAATAAATATTAACCATACGATACTGTTAGTGTTTTAATTAAAACACATTTTTTTTATTTTTTTGTAAAAAATGAGTCTTGTCAAAATAAAACAATTTTCAAAATACAGTAAAACCTCCCAAGAGCAGTACCTCTGAAGAGCGGGTTCTCTCAAGAGCGGGCATTTTTTAGACTAAAACTAAAAATAGAGTTCTCTATCGAGCGGTAATTGAGGTTTGATTAACTAAAAATGCCCGCTCTTGAGAGAACAAAATTCCCACGCCCTCCCACTCTTGGGAGGTTTTACTGTATCTAATATCAAAAATAAAAATGTTATTGAATTAACTAACTTAACACAATTTTAAAAATTATGCAATTATAACACGGTATGTGCTTTTTTGTTTAAGGATTTTTGTTTAATAAGTAATTAATGAGTGACTTTTGTTTATTTTTTTTTATTATTAAAAATGATACTTTTTTACTATTTTTTCGAATTTTTTCGAGAAATATATGGTTATTTTTAATATTTTTTAATATTTTTGTTTTTAACACTTTCACAACCCAAAACTTTTTTTAAGAAGAAAAATAAGTAAAAAGGAAATTGTCCAAATCATTTTTTATTATTTTTATTCCAAAACCCCTTTCCAACCCAAACCGGCCAATAGACAGTTTTATTTTACTTAAAATAATTAACAAATGAGAACTCAATTACCTAAGATTGATCAAAAATGATCTTTTTGGACGAAATTTCATATCGCTTTATTGTGTTTCAACATTAAAACAAAAAACGCTACATCGTCAATCCACTTTATGACAAACAACGTCAAATAGTCGCATTAACAAATATAACGACTTTATAAAATTTATTCTCGTTATAATCAAATGATAATATTCTCTTTATAAAAAAACAACCAAATATATCAAACCATCATTAGGCCTAATTTTTTTAAGCTTTGCTCTTGTTTTACACAAACAAACTCATTCACTTTAAGTGTGAATATAAAATATACAATTCAAAATTGAGTTGATAAAAAAAATAAAAATTTTCAAAAAATTGTTTTGTGTATGAAGGCAAAAAAGGGTTTAGGTAAAAGAAAAAAATAAAAACTTATTATTATTACGTTTCTGTTTTGAACGTGTTAATCAAATTATTTTTAACAAATTACCAACTATTTTATTTATGTTTTATATTCCTTGTTTATCACAACCACAATTTGTTTATCACGATTGTCTATCCACACTACCATTTTTTTGTTCAGGATCAAGTAGTTGGACCATCTAAAACTGTTGAAATACAAGAAAAAACAAATTTATCACAATTTGATACTAAAGTTCGAGTCAACATAACAACAATATTAAGCACACGTGGTACTTATTTGCCTGTTGTTGATGATTGTGTGTATTATAAAGACGGAGCTTCACATGATGTTTTTAAATGCAGCTGTTATTCCAATGGCTGTAAAGTTAAAATCCGCATTGTTGAGTCAACTAAAATTGGGAACGAAACTCAATTTCTTTCTTACATAATGGTTAACAATTATACTCACAACCATCACACTGGCTCTCATTTACAAAAAGTTCAAGCTATTCAAGAAATTACTAAAAGAGCATTTGAACAAAGTCCATTGGTTCCACCATCGGTTGGAATGGCTGGGTACGACTATACGAAATATCAAGGTAGGCTTTCAAGTAGTAAAAAACTATACCGAAAAAAACGAAAGCAGTTCCATGATTTAACGAGTTTACTTGAAGAAAATGATCATTATAACGAGCTCATGTTATTTAGAAATGATACATGTGCTATTTTTGGTAATAAAGAAAAACTTGTTAATTTTCAAAACATTACACAATTTTTAATGGATGGAACATTCAAAGCTTCACCGGAACCATATTATCAAAGTTATACAATACATGGTATACTAAATAATGGTGAATGTTTTCGACTTTTTCATTGTTTATTAGTGGATAAAAAATGGAAACGTACGAAATGTTAATTGAAACTATAATGAAACTTGCTAGTGATTTGGGATTTATAATGTTTGGAAAAGGAACTATAACAATGGTAGATTTTGAATATTCTGTTATAAAAGCACTCGAGTCAAAAACTAGCACAACGGTCAAGGGTTGTTTGTTTCATTTTGGTCAATGTATATGGAGGTTTTGTTGTATGAATGGAATGAAAAATAGATTGAACAACGACATTGAATTTATTGAAGCTATTAATCAATTGAAATCACTCGCCTTTTTAAAAGAAAATGAAATCGAAAAGCAGTTTATTAATAAGTATAACGTTATTAAATTAAGTGATGACAATCATTTAAAAATTGTTTATGAATACTTTAACAACAATTGGATATTTGGATTGTTCAAACCAAATTTGTGGTGCCAACACATTCAAAACCTTAGGACTAACAACAATGCGGAAAGCTATCATTCTGCTTTTATAAAAAGGACAATGAAAACAAAGCCAACACAATGGATGTGGATTGAATGTGTCAATCAGGTAGAAACAGAAGAAAAACAGAGATACCAAACAATGATTAATGGAAATTTAACAAGAAAAAACAAAAATATTCAATTCACAACAAAAAGATTAAAAATATCACTAACAATTATTATTCAAATGTGTGCTCAATCGAACAATTTTCAACAAGTATCCCAAGAGTTCTCAGCGATTTCAAGGATGAAAACAAATATGGATTAGATGATTATTTGAAAGAAGCTTGTTGTGACATTTATGAAAATGTTGAAAATAATAGTAATTCAGTCGAAGTTGTCCAATATGAAAAAACATTTATTGAAACTAATAAGTGTGAAGATGAAATAAATGATGCGAAAACGGATAAAACTTGTTCTGATAAAATAAAAACGACAATACATAAAAAAGAAGAAAAAGTGAATTATCAAAACTAATGAAACGGATCAATCGTTCAAAGGTAACTAAACATTTTGAAGTGTGAGTGAATTTTTGGTGTTGTTTATGTTTTATTAGTATTTTAATAACTTACATTTTTTTATTTAAAACATAAATGAAATATCGGTAAATAATTTGTAATACAAGTCTTAAACACGTTATAATTTTTCAAATTAAATTAAAATGACAATTATAAACTTCATTAATATTTAATGTAACTTTAATACGTATCTTATGAATATAACATTTTTCTATTATATACTAACACTAATACAATTTAACAGTGTTAAATTGTTTATAATTTTACACAAACATGTAATGGGATTATATTTCATTTCTCAATTTTTAACATCTAAGCCGTTAAAATTAATATTGACATCATAAACAACAAAATTAATTTTTTTATATTTTGAATAGATTAAACAAAAGTCACATCTGTTTTAATTAAACAAAAGTACATTAAACAAAAATATGCTCATCTTATAACACACCAAACACAATAACCCGATGTTGACAACATGTGGTGTTTTTACAACACATACATCCGATGTCACTCCTCAAACACCCATTCTTTTGTTCGTTTAACATTCTGCAACAGTGACAATCTTTTGGAGATTTATACCTTGGAAATACTGAATCCGTTTTTAAAAAACCTCGTTTTCTCCCTCGTTTACGCTTTGATTTGATCACGTCTACTTCCCCAACACCAGAAACCTCACATTCCATTTCCCGTTGTTTACCATCTGTGTTAACTCGTGTGTTCACTTCAATGTAAGGGTTAATTGAATCGATATAAACAATGCGTTCCATACAATAAAAAAGCGGTCTTGGAATTTTACGTACATTTTTTTTCTTCAAAAAACTTCACAAAGTTTTCTTCTCCAATTATTCCCGTTTTAACCAAACAGCTGAAATAAGATTATTTAGTTGTGTGAACTCGACGAATTGTATTATCTGCAAAAAGACTTTTTGCTAATTCCAACAAAAATTCTCCCGATCATTTTTCCCGATATTTTAAATGAATTATAGGCATAAATGTCAACTATATTAAAAAATAATGCCAACGGCCACCTTCTTGTGGCTCTTTTGCAAGTATACATTCGAACCATTTTGTCAAGCATATCTACACCACCCATTCCATGATTATAATCATGTTGAATTCCAAACAAACGTTTATTTTTTTCAAAATAAAAAAGTTCTTTTTTGAAGATAACATAGTTACACTTTTATTTTTCTTGTCGTAATAATTGAGAATAAAAAGTTGAAAAAGAGGGGCCTTCCCAGTTTTTTCTTCTTTTTCAAGTTGAAGTGCTACAAAACTTTTTTCAGGCCGTTTTTCATCACAAATCTTTGGTACAAAAGTTCTCCCTTTCCTGCATGTTCCGACAATATCAATACCTTTATTTTTCAATTTAAGTGCCAAATCAACAGTGGTAAACAAATTATCAACATATAATGTAACGCCTTTCATTGAACTTTCTTTGCTTTCTTGGTTTTTTCCACGCCCTCTACCATTCTTAATACAAGATTTTCGATATAATTTTCTTCGTTGTGATCCACTCTTCCCAAATACAATTCTGAATTACACACAATTCCAGTGTCATTGTCGACCATTGTCCATATTTTGATGCCATATTTTCCTGGTTTAGAGGGAATGAATTGTTTAAAATTATACATTCCATAAAATTTTATAAGCTGCTCATCCATACATATAGAATTGCCACTTATAATGTTTTTACCAAATGTTTTTATATTTGATGAAAATAAATCCATTAAACTTTTTATTTTAAAATGATGTTTTTCGTCACAAGTATCGTTTTCAGTATTTATTTCGACTGTTTCATCTTCAACAAAACAATCAACTTGTTCATCATCAAATACATGTTTTACAATTTTGAACACGTTTTTATGTGTTTTTTGTTTATTTTTATGTGTTTTTTTTTAATTCATCCATTTCATAAAATTTTGATATGTGGGAATAACAACCATAATCTTTTTTTCATCCTTCTCTTTCACTTTTTTGTCATGAATGTTGTATCATCTGGTTTATCATTGTCATCTTCTTCCATTTTATGTTTTTTTCCTTTTTCGCTTCAACTTTATTTTTTACACGTTCTTGTAAATAGATCTTCCATTTGTGTTTCCAAATAACAAGCGGATACTTTTTTATTATCATTCACAACACCCATATATAACAATATTCCAAAAAATGCATCCAATTCAATGATGTCAATATCAATCCATTTATCATTGAATAAGACTTTTTTAACCCCATTACTACATTCAATGATTAATCTTTTTTTATTTCTAAATTAAAAAACAAAGAAATAAGGTCATTGGTTGATTGTTGTGATGAAACTACTGATGTGTAAATGGGTGTTGTTGTTTTTTTAGCTTCTACATTAAAAGCAGTTTAATAATAAACACATTCTTCAACTTTA
>NW_004440300.1:78701-86367 GCF_000330505.1 Entamoeba invadens IP1
CTAATTATATTTTTTTGATAATAAATTGGTTGTGTATTTTTTCCATTTTATGGGATTTTTACTTTAAATTGTTTTTTAGATTAAAAAATATTAATACTATTCTTATTTTATCTATAAAATTTTATGTTTATTTCTAAGGTTTTTTATATAATTTAAAAATAATTTTTTGTTTATTTTTTGAACTTGAAATTTATCAAAAAAACTTTCCTTGTGATATTTTGAAATGTAAACAGCATTCGCTTCGCCATATTTATTTACAAAATGTCTATCACCAAAGAACATCAAAAGAATCAGAAAACAAATGAATAACTTTTGAAAGTTACAAACTATTTGTACAAACAATAATTTATCAATTTTCCTTTTTTTCTTCAATTTTTGGAAATGTTTAAATTAAAACACTAACGGTATTGGCGTTTTCATTTACAAAACAATTTTTTCGAAAAAATGTTATCCAAAAGAAAAAAAGAATCGTAAGATTAATATGGTTTTAATTAAGTGTCGGACACGTTTCCCTCGGGTCAGTGTTTACGAAGTAAAACGTTGCATTGTAAAGAAAGCTCAAAAAAGAAGCACTTTAACAATCTGTTTGTTCACCCGTTTTACCCACGTTTTTTCTCCAGAAACGCGGATCCCCGTTTGCAAGAAAAATGAAATGTGTGTCTACTCAGTATGGACAATAAACGATTGACATTAGGACATACAAACAGTCGTTAAAAAGGAAAATACTTGATTTTGGTTGTGGTTGTAATAAAAATAGTCGGTTTTAACAAATTTATAAAGTCCAATTAACTTGCTTCGTATTTTCTTGATGAATAGAATGTAATAATAATGCGTTTCTGTTTCGTTTCTCATATATTTCGGATTGTTTATAGACAAAAGAAGTATTTGTCTGGATTTGATAATTAAATATTCTTCAATAATAGAATCACGTATTTAATGATTTGATCTATTTTTAACATGTTCAAATGATCACAATTACAATTGTGAATCCCAACAACGTGAAAATTGCCATTTTTAAACAAAATAACTTTGGAACAACATTTTATACTATTTGTACTTCAAACGTTTATTGATTTGACGTTTTTAATCCTACGTTTAGTCTTCTCATCTTCTAAATAATGCTTATATCAATAATCGTTTTAATTCATCAATTTATATTTTCTATTTGAATGACTCAAAGTATTATAATTTGAATGAAACACGGGCGTGTTATTCATTTAAATCTAATTTAAGAGTGTTAACGTGATAGACAACTTTTGTGTGGATGGCTTTGAAAATCTTACACATTTGTGTTGTAATTAATATAAAATTTGCCTAAAAGTTTAGAAAAAAAAATACGTTTTTTGGACCGAATTCTTAAAAAACCGATTTTTTTGAAAGTTAAAACAGAAAAAACAAATTTTATTTTTAGTAAAAGTCATGTTTTACTTTTACCATTTAAATGAATTTGCCGCAAAAAAAACAATTTTGTTAAAAATTTAAGACTAAAGTTTTTTATTAATTAACTTTAATTTATTTAATTAATTGTATAAACTATATGTAATCAAAAAAATTATTGAAATTGAATATTTTAAAAAATAACATATAATTTGTCATAAAAAACTAAGGTATAGTTGACTGTGGATAGGTTGAAAAGGTGTGGATAGTAAATATAGACAGACAATTGTTATTATTCTGTGTTAAATGTAATGATTATAATGACTTGTTTTTTGAGTGGTTTTTGTTGGTATTTGCCGTGTAGCAATATGTTATGAATTTGAGCAATTTACTATTGTTATATAATTTAATTTTAAACTTTTGGTAAAAAAGTGGTATTTTGCCATTTAATTTTTAAATATTTTTTATAGTAAAAATATAATACTATTTAACTATGTTAATAGAATTTGTTATAAACTATTAATGGTTTGAATCCTAAATTAAAACTAATATTTTAATACTATTTATAATAAATTGTGGTTTTGAGTAAAATAGTATCATTATTAGTTTATTTTTAATAAATATAATAATATAAAATAATAGTTGAAAGTTATTTCATTATAATAATGTATTTTGAAATAATTTTTTGAAATATTTTTAAATAAATTGTTTCATAATTTGTCATAAAATACTAAGGTATATTTTACTGTGGATAGGCTGAAAAGGTGTGGATAGTAAATATTGATAAACAATCTTCATTATAAGTCTTGTTTAAAATAAGTAACATACCTTGTATTTTTTGATTGTTTTTGTTGGTATTTGCCGTATGTTATTGTTATAATTAATATGTGTTGTTATGATTTTTTAATAACATAAAAAATAACTTATTGTTACAATGTGGTAATTTGCCATTTAACTTTTTTACTTTTTTATAGTAAAAATAACATTTTATTTAACTATGTTATTCAACTATGTTAATGTGATTATTCTGTCATTTTTATGTTCATTAATAATATACTATTGTAATATAATTTATTGTTATTAATTAATAGTTTAGTTTGAACTTAAAATTTTGTCTTTGACATTTTCAACGAAACCTGAATATAATTTAGAATGTAAAACCCTTTTTTATTAGTATAATTTGCGCCAACTAAAAGGACTTTATTTAACAAATTTCAATTCCCAAATATTATTATTAAAATAATAAACTAATGAAGTGTTTATATAAATTACAATACTATTAGTTAAAAGTGATTATAAATGCATTTTTGAGCCACGATTAACAAAAAAATAATATTATTTAAATTTGATATTAAAAATAAATATTTTTAATGCAAAAACGGGAATTTTCCCAAATTTTAATCCCATAAATCATTTTTGAAATGTTTTTCAATTAAAAAAACGAAAAAATAGTGTTACATTTATTAAATAAACGGGATAATACACGTAAATTTTGTTAGTAATTTTATTTGTTCATTTTGATCTATTCTTATTTTACCACTCCAAAAAAGGCTGAAAATAGCGTTTTTCTTACTATGAAATTATTGCAAAAATTGGAAATACTCCTTATGGGGGTATTTATGTTTGTATATAATTTTTGTCCCATAAATGATCATAAATAACAATTATTAATTTTAAAAATTATAACATATGGTTTAAAACGGATATTTGAGTTTTTTCGACAAAAAATAAGAGGCTATCCACACAAAATATTCCAATCCGCAGGTATTCACTATTTCCGTGTGGATACGCCCTATCAAGTTAACACTCTTTAATCAGTTTCAAATATGTTTTTATGGTTTAATTATTATAAAGTAGAAACATTAATTGTTTATAATTAATACATTTTGAAATTTACATGTCACAGCAATAAACATTTTATCGAGTTCTTTTGAAAAATAACTCTTTTAGTTGATTAACTTTTTCAAACAATTCGATAATGTGAATTGTTTGGCAAATATAAATAAGTGGTTATAAATTGAATCGATTAATATATTTTTAGTTTAAAAAAATAAACATATTATTATAGTCACCCACTAAAGGTATAAATTTCTGACAAATGGTCTAAAGAAAGCATATTATAGTTTTTTGAAATTATGATTATAGATTGTATTTCAATTCGACATTTATTTCTTTACATTGCAAGTATTTCAAAATAAACTAAAATTTTACTTAACCCTTCGAGGACTGACAAATTTTTATTTTTTTCTTTTTTTTCAGAAAAAAATTTCAAAAAATATTTTCACTTTTCCAAAAAAATGAAAATAATGGCGACTTTTCATGAACAATTTAGAATGATTTTTGACTTATTTGATAAAATAGTTCAACTCAAATTAAAACTTTTGAATTAGTTATAAAACATTTCATCATTCATAAACTCAAATTAATTGGTTTTTGTTAAAGATTCTTCCTTCAATCAATAAAATATATAATTTAACAAATTAATATCAGTAATAAAAATAATACGAAAATAAACTGTTTTTATAAACAAATAAAAATGTTAATAAAAATTGATTAAATAATATTATCAAATATTCAAGTTTTTTTAAAAACAAAAAAACACTTAAAAAGTGTGCAAATTTGTGGGTAGATATAACTAATAAGATTGGTTCAAACCAAAATAAAATAACAACATAACAAAAATATTGTTGTTGAAATAAAAAAATGGATTCCATTCAAACTAAAAATACACAGATTACCAAATTACAACATACTATTACGATAAAAACCCATTGTTTATTATTATTTTTGTTTGTTATTGTATTAACACAACAATAACATTAAAATAATTATCTTTTATGGTAAAACAACGCGATAAAACATCAATTTAAGTCGAGAAAAATAGCTGTTTTGGATACATTATACAATGCTTAACAAAAAAATAATAAATTGTATAGTTATTTTAATTATAAATAAACTATAATAAATAAACATTTGAATAATATAATTGATAATGAATTAATAAAATTGTATGATTTATTTTATCAATAATAATTTAAATTAAACCATATGAACACCTGAACAAATATAATTAATTGAGCCAAGAATAAACAGCCTTGATTATGCTTATTCGTTTTTCATTTGCAACTTTCTCCTTCTAAGCCATTAGTTTGATGCCCGAGTACATTGATGTTCCATTTGAAAAGACGATGTTTTCATACAAGTCCTTTCTGTTATCGACATCGCACTTCATAATTAAGTTGTGAGTGGTATCGTGTATACCTAATGTTTCCATACCAAGGAATGATGGCTGGAAGAGTGCTTTTGGTCATCTGAATCTCTCGTTTCCAATGTTGATGACTTCACTGTTTGAAAATTTGTTTTATTTTTCGAGTTCTGATGATGAAGCAGATTTTTGCATTTTTTCGTCAAATTAAATGCAAGGCGGCAAAGTTATTTATAGTAATGAGTAATTATTTATTTTTTGAATTTTTATTCCAAATATAACAAGAAATTTGTGTGTTATTTCACACATTTATTTAATGTTGATTTACGATATTTATTAGATATTCAAATGTTTTTTTGGGATATAAGGATTAAAAATGATAATTTTTGATTATAATTTGGTTTGCACATTGTTGTTTAAAATAGTGCAACTTTAAACTATAAATCTATTCATCACAAATCTTGAAATAACTAACTCAATAATCGTGTTTATTCAAATTTATGTCAAGTATTTTTTGTTATCATAAACTATTTTGTTTGTAGCAAGTGACGTTGTTTTATGTAAGATTTAATTAGTACTTTTAATTAATTTAAACCATTTTATCGTTTAGCAATCTCCAAATAAACACCAAAAATATTCTTTGCATTTAATTTGTTACAATAGTTTTTACTAATTAAAAATAACTATAAATGTCTTGCATTATTAAAATAATTAAACAAAACGGGGTAACCTTATTGTATTTATTTTTAAATTTCGAACGAAAAAATCTATTTGAAAACACAAAACACAATTCGTTACAAAATCAATCAAATAAACAATACATTATAAATTATCTAATATTTTTAACTATAAATGTTAATAATATTATAAGTAACATTTGTTTGCCTATTTCTTATTGATCCATTGTCGTGGAATAACAGATAGTCGTTAATTTAAAATATTCTTTAAAATTATCCTTTTAAAACAAAAATTATTTGAATATCTTTGTTATTAGGTGTGTTTAAATAACATTATTTTACCATTATTGTCATTTAAAAAAATAAATTATTGTTTTATTAATATTATATTATTATTTTAGACTCTATATTATTCATGGTAAACTAATATTAGAAATATAGTATGTAATCAATTCTAACATCCAAATAATTTAAATTGTTATCTATATAATAACTACATCAATTATATCACATATATTCATTTTATTGATCATTCACCAAATCTACATATTTCTGTTAATATAATTTTATGCTTATTTGTTTTGTTTTAAATTTGAACTATATGTTTTCAGCCAAAACGCGCTAAATTACAAACACTATGTATCTTCAATAATGATAATATTATAAAAGGGGTGATTATACCATTTTTGTTATAATTATACATAAAATACAATATAGTTTAAATTACACAACATTGTTATATCAATGTGATCACTTATCACTTCGATGAAATCACGTTGTAGTAAAGATATGATTGTTGATGTGTTATTGTGTCAAAATTATGTCTGTTGATTGTTACTATTATATATAACAATTATAATTATAAAACTATTATAAATAACATGATAAATTATTGATAATATATTGATTTATTTTATTATAAAAAATAGTTTAAGGTGTTAACATTAGTAAATTTGTGTTTTTCTTTGTTTTTCATTATTTTTCATTATTTCTATACATTTACTATATTTTTTTGTTTGTTGCCCAAAAATGCATAATTCGAAAATGAATAAACAGTGAATGCAAAATAAACATTTATTTACCAAATACAAATCTTTATATTCTAAATAGATTGCATAAACCATGTTTTGCCTTTTGGTTTTGTTTGAAAATGATAATATATTCAAATTACAAACAATGAATTCATATCTTGCTTCCTCGACAGTGGCACGACGTAAATCTCAACGAATGACCACGAAACCTCGTGGTGATCAAAGTTTAATTAATGCGACTACTTTTATTGTTAAAGTTGTTTTTATAAATTTTTCTCGATTTTGCGATTTTTGATACTTTTGAAAATGTATTTTAGATATTTTTTGTATATTTTACACTTATTTTCTTTAAGATTTATTTTTCGAAGTTGGAACAAACAAAAGTGTCTTTTCGTCTTATCTTATTTTTTACAAAAAAATAGCAAAACCCAATTTTTAAATTATTTTATTTTTCAAAGTTTACAAAAAATCTATTTATTTTCCCTTGTAATTGTTTTTAAGATCAATTGCATATTGAAATTTCAATACACCTCAAAGTCTATGCTTTATTATTTTTTTTCTATGTTATTTTATGATGTACAGAAGACGAAATAAGGGGTTTAATTTAAAACGCTTATTAATTTAAGGGTTATTTTAGGGTTTTGCTACTAAAAGTGGAGTATTTTGAAACGTTCAGCTAAAAATAGTCACAATTTTTAATTAGAATTAAATAACAATTAACAGATGTTTAGGGTTCGATAAAAATTAAAAAACAAAATAATAAATAAAAATATTAATAGTTTTTGTTTAAAAACAATTTATTCTGAACTATTAAATTTAAATAAATAAGGCGAACAAAAACCCAATCACCATAATATGTTCAGAAGATGCGCCACATCTTTTTTTAAATGTCGAATTCAAAAAAAGAACAACAATGTACTGAAAAATGTTTGAATTTAAACGACTACATAAAAAATGAACTTGATACGCTTCAATTCAAAGACAACAATGAAAATAATTTCAATGATTCTATTTATAAAACAAATTTTCTCGTTGATGATTATGATGATAGTACAAGCACAAATTTAAATGAATTTCCACTAACAAATAAACAAAAAGAATTAATTATCGATAATGAACTATTTGTTGAGTGTAGTGAGGCGGAATTCATTTATTCACCATTTGAATTTCTTCAACTTCTTTCAGAACTTCGAAACAGAGACTACAAAAATTATCTTACACTTGAAAATTTTATCTGTGAATTTGTTTCATCTGAAGAGTACACAAAATGCACAACATCATTTCAACAACAAATAGTCTTATTAATAAAAAATGATGGAACGGTGGTGCAAAACTCAAGGAAGTAACGGGAAGTCAAAAAACAAAAGACGCTTATA
>NW_004440300.1:86467-95099 GCF_000330505.1 Entamoeba invadens IP1
TGCCATCAAGATTTTTTTGATATTTCCAACACCAAAGTTTTATACCAGAAAGTGCAAATATCACTGATCTTCGTTGTTCGGCAGACAAATCAGCTAAAAAAGTATCACATGTGGCATTAATAAATGCTCGAGGATACACACTTAAATCCACAGTGATAATTCCCAACAAAAACATGTCATGGGAATTCAGTCTTTTTGGTTATGATGAAACAACCACCCACTTTTTATATTCTCCAACATTAACGATGAACATTTTCTTGTTCAAAGAGTGGGTGGTTGAGGTTTTTATAAAGGAATTGATGATTTATCGTTCTAAATACAATTATAATGGACCCGCTGTTCTCTTTTTGGATAATTGTCCATTACATAACCAAGAAATTTTAGAATTACTCAATCAAAACAACGTTCGTGTTATATTTTTGTGGCTTGCACAACAAATTACACACAAATGCTTGATGTTGGACTTTTTGCAAATCACAAATTAGTTAAGAAAATGCAAAATGTTATTGATTGAGAGTGGATGAAACATTAGACTGTGGGTGGATAAACTCGATCAAGCAGCACAAGCCAATTATGGAAGGTGTGTCTAATAAATTGGAATTGGGAACACCTCTTCATGAGATTTATGTTGGCTACAAGAAAACCAATAATGACAACATATTATACCAAAGAATGTTAAAAGAAGGGACTGGATACAAGAAAGAAGGAAAAACTATATTAAAAGTGTCAAAGTTTGTAAAGTGTGTTATTTCTGTACTCAGTAGTTTTGAAAAAAACGTGTGCCTAACCAGATGTTATAAGTTCGTTTATACAGGTTGGGTTTGATGTTATCAGATGCTCTGATGGTGAATTTTACTGTCGAGATAATCCATTATTGGCCAGGGAACTATACACAAGAGCAGATTTTATTAGGGAAATGGCAAAATTTCCAATACGTCCCCTTGAAAATGGTAAATTGTCAAAATCAATCGATGGAGCTTATAAAGAAATGTGTATAAGACAGAAAATGGAAATAGAAAAGAAAAAAGAAATGAAAGAAAAAATCTTAAAGAAAAAGTAAAAATTTTGGAAAATAAAAAACAAAAGAAAAAGAAAAAAAGAGAAAGAAAAAACAAAAAGTAAAGAAATGAAAATGAAAGAAAAGGAAAAGAAATATAAACTAACAAAAACAAAACCGAACGAGACTGAAAACGTAATTATTTCTACTCAAAAACAAAATTTATTTTATATCCAAAAAATTGAAAGGATAACATCAAGTCAAGGAGAAAAAATAAATATAAATTGTCATAACAAAGAACGAAAAGAACAACAAGAAAAATGTTTGGAACAACTGGACTTTTCAAATGAAAAGAAAATGATTGAATTTGACACATTTATGGAACCAAAACGAAAAATTCCATTTGTAGATTACAACATTTATTGGTGTTGTTCACGCTAAGTTAATGAACATAAAAATTGTGTCAATAATTGGTTGGGATCTTTCATATTTGATGATTTTATCAATTCAATTAAAATGAAGTTGAGTCAACTTGATGTGGAGTGTTGGAACACTTTCGATCTTTCTTTTAGATCAATTGAAAAGGTCGATTTTTGTTGGGACAAGAAGAGTGTATGAATAATACCAACATTAATTAGAAACAACCATTGGGTCGCTTCTATATTTGTGAAACATAATTTAACTTGGAGTCTGTTTTACTTCGACACACTTCCTCAAAATAATAAAAACAACACAACGATACCAACTGATATTAATCCTCGATATTTTAAACTTTTCGGAGACTTATTTGGCAACTATACAATAGAAAAAAAAACAGTGATGATTCAAACAAATGGATGGGAATGTGTTAATCGAATTGTATTTTTTTTATTCATAAATTGTTGTTGGGATGTTCATTGTACGAGAGTGTTAAATATAACAAAGAAGAGTTTATGGATTTAGTTGAAGAATTTAAAAAACTGTATCCAAATGTTGATCTTATTTAATATATTTTAATCTTATTAATTGTATTATTATTATTTAATTTGGTATAGTTTTATTATAATATAATTTTTATAAAAAGTATTTAATATTATTATAAAATTATTGAAAACAAACCCTTTTGGAACTTAAAAATAAGTTAATATAATTTCCTTTTTAACTCTTCGTTATGATTGTTACACGTTAGAATGATTTTATGTTTGTTTCATTGCATCAACCCGACTTTGTTTGTATTTATTTTACTAATAGTTATACGTATGTGGGTTGGTTTCAAAACACAAAGTGACTTAGTAGTTCTTATGTTATTTTATGTGTGTCTAGACTGTTTTTGAGTAAATTGAAGTTCGACCATTCAGCGACAAAATCAAATTAAAATCGTTAAAAGGTTTGTATTTAAAAACACGTATTAATATATTTACACAACACAAATCAACTTGACGTATAGAGTTTATATTAACCACAGAAATCATTTTTTTGTAATGTGCACACAAAACCCATTTATTCTATTACAGTTACTGGCTTTTAATTGATACACTTGACTGGAAACACTAATGTAAACATGTTGACCAAATTGTGTTCTGGTCTATATTAAAATTGAGCATCTCTTTTGAAATCAAGCGTATTTTGTTTTGTTTTTATGAGTTGGAAATCGTCAAGTAATCATTCCGATGGCTGAAATTTATTTTTTTGTTTTTTTGTTTTTTTATAATAATGTCATTAAATATAAAAAATACATATAGTTTATTTTACTATACAAATTTACAAAAAAAAACTTTTTGAACCCATTAAATTACTATATTTTTATTAATAATTTATTTTTTTTCAATATATTTTGGAAACCCTTAAATTAATAAGCGTTTGTATATTAAGACCCTCATTTAAGCCTCTGTAATTGATTTTGAATATTTCAGACCAGTATGTTTTAAGATGTAATTTGATCTTTGTTATATTTTATAATTAATTTAATTATTGTTATAAATTGTGGTCATCTCAATTAATTTTGATCTGACTTTTCCATTAAATATTGACTAGATTTTGAAAGGATCAAGCAAAAAAGTGAACCTTTGTTCGTCCCCATATTAACAAAAGGTTCATTTTTTATTATAATTTATAATTTTTTAACTATAAAATTTTACTAGCTCAGTCGTCCCAGGGAAGTTGGAGTAATTTAAGAAATAAAAGTCTCATTTACTTGAAAAATAACTAAGACTACACAATATCTAAGATTTTTGGTTTTTAGAGTCTTCAGAGGGTTAATAAATAAAAAATGACAGCAAATTTTATAATTTGGTATAACAACACATTGTTGTTTTTTCATTTTTAATTAAATTATAAAAATTGTTAAAACAATTAAAGCAACAAAATAATTAAATTACAATTAAACCTTAAAACAATTAGACATTATTAAATAACGCTATATGAACAGTATCGTCATAAACATGATAAACACAAAGAACGTGTGAATTAACAATTATTTTTTTTAATAAAATGATATGAGTGATTTGTATTTTATTATAGATAAAAACGACTTTGACATTCTATTCATTTAAGTAATTAAAAAAAAGACAATAAGTTCTTATTTAAAAATACCAGTTTGTATGTGGTAATAAAAATTAATAATATAAACATATATGATTGATTGTTGAAATGTTTATATAAAGATTATTAAATCTCTGTACGTTTTAACAACTTACGGCCACAAGAGATTAATGATGTTTTGTTTTTTGTGGGTATTGAATTGTATATAATTATCAACGAGTTAAAAACAACAAATTGTTGAAACAGAAGAAAGTTACAGAGAAATTTATAATTGTTATTAAGTAAAAAAAATTTGGTGTTGTTTATTTTTCATCGATAATAATGGATTATAATGAAAATTATAATATAATGTGACAAATGTTTTGGTGGTTATAACTTCAACTCGAATAATTATTAACTTTATTGGCAACATTTATTGATTATTAATTCACATCATGAAAACAAAAAAGTTGTCAAACAACTTTTAATATTATATGAATGATCAAACAGAATATTTGTATATAAAAGAATAAAAAAGTATTATTAAACAGTTTATTTAATTTAATCAGAAGATTTGTTGTGATTTAACAAGTACCAATATATCCCAAATACTGATCGTACTTATATTTTGGCTTGTTTTCTCTTGTTTTTAAATGTCAACAATAATGGAAATAATTATTGTTATCAAAATATTAAGTGAATAAAAATAACATAAATTTGTCGGAAATATTGAATAGAGTCATTTATTTGTGGTGGTAAAAAGCGCAAAATTGTATTTTCAATTTGAAGGTTGAATAATTTTGGCATTAAAGATGTAAAGTAAAAATGTAATAAATAAAACTAAAATGTATTATTACAAAAAAAAATATTTTTTTTGTTAAATTTTTGGCTTTGATTTTTGGGCCGTTAAGGCAGATCTTTTAAATAAAATCTCAGATCTCGAGATTTTGTAGATCGCGATTAGTTGTAAAAATAAAACAATCAAAGCAAAGTATGTTTTTGTGTTAAAAACGGGCATACAGCAATTATTTAGTTAACGGTTGCGCACCCTAGTGTAGACATACTAATTACTGCGAGACAAATTTCTCTACATACTGTATCTTGTAAATTATTGTTAAGTAATGCACATCGTTTTTAATAGATATGCATTATACTTATTAAATATTTAAATAATTTAAAATAATAAAAATGGAGACTATGGGAGTCGAACCCAACATCTTTTATCTAGAAATCGAGATATTGGTTGATAACGCACTACCGTTGTGCTAAGTCCCCTTACACAATATTTTCAAAATGTTACATTTTATTAAATTTTATGATAAATGTAATAATTTTAATTGTGTTAATTGTAAATATCAACTGAATCAACACTTAAAAATGTACACTATGAGTTCTTGTTGATGATGTTCAAAAATAACAAAACTATTCAAAAAATAACTTATTATAATAAAACATTAAAAAACTTATAAAATTATACTAGTCTTTGCTCAAAAAAAATTTATCTTTAAGAATTTGTTTCTTAGAAATAAAAAGATTGACACTTAATCTTATTGGAATAATAATGGTAAATTGTTGTGGATAAGATATCATGTCTTTTAAACTTTATTGTTAATAAGCACGCAAAATGCATTTTTAAGAAATCGCAAAAGTTCAAGACAATAAAACAATACCATTATATGTTTCACTTTACATAACTATAAAGTGAAAAGCTGATTGATGATGCAACTAATCACCATATCGCATAAATGTTAAGGATAAAGTATTTGATGCAAATTACAGTTAAATAAAATATATAAGCAAACAGTTATTCAAGTTAGCTTGTCGAAAAAGCTTACCTTCTGGAATTGTTTTTATAATATTTTTTATTATATAAACTAGAAATAAATTATTTATATTATTTTATTTTTTTTAATTTTTAAATGGCAACAAGCACTATTTTTAAAAATTAATGATTTATAATGCAGTTTTCAAAAAAAATAAATACCCAAATTTGAGTTACTTCTTTCAAATGAGTGCCAATACGATCATTGCAACAAAAGAAATGATTACTTTAATACTGTTATCGGTATTAGCATTCGAATCTTTTCCATAGAAGTAGTACTCATATTGGTCCAAGTTATCTTGAGTGCAATAATTGTACTTTTGTACTTTCTTTGGTGTTTTTGTGTCTGGTGTTTAACATTTTTCGTCATAGTAATTAAAAGTAATAGCATCTTTAGTGGTAGTGAAATTTTGGGATTTTTTTTGAATTGCATGTTGCCAATTTGGTGTGGTACCAGTCAACACTTAGGGTTCCATCAAGATTAGTTTTGTCATTGCAATCCAATTTTCCAAAAAAGCGGTCCATATAGTAATATTCTGGGAGTGTAGAGACCTTGGTCACTTTGAAGTCATCTCTACTTGCAGCGACTTTGGAATCACGAACTAACTGACAAGAATCATCTTGGTACATCAATCCATCTTACTTGACCATATCATATTTATTCCCATCTAAATTGATAAAATCTATATAGCATTTACCTTCAATATAAATTTCAAAACGATCTTCTAAATCACGCTTATATAAATTGTTGGCGGTGTATATGATTTTAGTTCCATCAGAATCAAAACATGTGCATACAGGGTGTGTTGTATATGGATCGGCGTCAAGAGTTGTACATTTTTCATCTGTGTAGTAAGTGTTGTAAACATTTCTGCCATCAAAATTTGGAATGAAATGATTATTATCGATGTTTATACATCCAAAAGAAGTAAAGTAATATTCTGGAGAGGCTTTGGTATCATCTGTGCATGAACTGGCACCGTAATAAAACGATACTTTATAATTGTAAAATCCAACATCTTTTGCAGTATTAGAAGCGTATGTTACAGTATCAAAATAGTAACTAATTGTATCAATAGTCTAATCAGAAGAAACGCTCGAACATGTTGCAGCATAGTATAATTGATATTTAGAAGCCGAATCCTTAATCCTTTTTGGTACTTTTTGGCAGTGTCAGTTAAATCGGTAGCGTAACATTTACCAACAGCGTAAACCATAAAGTACCCATCCAAAATATCAATTGCATAAGTGTCTGCGGCAATAGTAAGTGATAAAAGAAGGAAAATGAACATGTGATTTATAGATAAATATTATTTTTATATACCTATTCATTATTGTTTACATTTTTTATATTTATTATAATATCAAATATTACACAAAAATGTTATATAAATAAAACTACCCATTTATCAAATGTAACAAACAATTTGTTTTTTATATAATTTATATGTTTTTCTTAACATTTTATAACAAACAAATAATTTTTAATTTTAATGATATTACAGTTGACTAAAAAATGGTCAGAGACCTAATAATTGTAAGAAGAAATTATATTAGTTTTAAAACTTTAAATAAAAACTATTATAAAAATAGATTTAAGTTTTTTACCATTTTTCAGTGTACCCTTTTTCACTTTTTTTCAAAAACCCGTTATTCTTAAGGTAATCAATGGGAAATACACCCTTCTGACAATTATTTGGTCTCTGATAATTACTTGGTCTATTGTAAATGTTTTTTTAATTATTTGAATGTTATGTTTTCATTACACTCGACAATTATAATATTTTAATCATAATTATATTTATTAATTATTTTTAAACATTTGTGTAACTGTTGTATTTACAAAAACAAAATGTTTTGATTTGTTTAACTACACACAATAAACTACACCTATTTTAGGCGTGTAATAAGCAATTAAAGATATTAATGTTTAACATTTATGGAATTGTGTATATCATGTTTAATAATTTAATGTTTAAATATATTTTATACAAAAAAATATATTTGAATAATTATATATTTTTACCAATAATATTAATTGAAAATCATAGACAGTTTTAAATTAATTTGAACTGTGTTTTTTTTATTTCATTACAATATTTTTATTGTAAATCGATTTAAAAAAATAAACAATACTACAATTTTTGCTGTATATTGTATTTTAACAAACAACATTTTGTTATATTTTTATATTAATTAATAACAAATGCATTATTATTTAATTAGATACACTTATATTTTTGAATACAATATTTCTTGTTATGAATAGTAAAAATGTATAACAGGACACAACTTTATTATTTGAAATCGAAATAAATTAAACAGATCAAACAGATTTAAATTTTAATACATAACAACAAAAACATTTGTCTTTGATGAAATCAATTAATGAAGTGAGAATTTGAATGAAATGTACTACACAATCACCTAATTTATTTTTGATATTGAAATTCGTTGATACTGAAATAATTTATATACTTTAAATCAATGGTATATCAAATTGGTGAAACAACTGATACATTTACTTTACAAATAAATTCAAAGCAACTTACTTTTGACACTCATGAATACAGAGGCATCCAATCTATCGAAGGTCGAGTCTCTGTGAATTTTGAAATTAAATTTGACCAAACAATCGGCTCTGATATCGTGAAAAACAATTTCTTTCAATTCTGTGACTGCAATACACTTTCTAGTTAAAACTTTGATGAAATACACTCACACTGAAACCACAACAATTGCAGATATTTTATTTTTTGTTTACAAAAACTCAATAAAAACAGCCATCACATTTGAATAAAGATTCATGTCAATTTTAAATGGAATATGTGGTAGTGTTTATAGTAGTTGTGATTAAAAAGAAAATAAAGAGCAAAATAATAGGAATGAAAACTGAATGTCAAATTTCCGTACTTTATTAATTTTTAGTGGAAACCCTTATATAGTAAATTCGGCGAAAGGTTATTTCGCCCCCATATTTTTTCACCCTTTATTTTTTCACCCCCACTTTTCATTTTTATTTCAATAAACAATTGAAATTTTGTAACTTTAATTGAAATTGTTTTTCGTTTTTATTAGAATGTTCTGTGTATTATTTATAGTAAAATTTTAAATTAAAAAATATTGTGTTTGATAACTTAAGTTGAAAATAGCATTATATAAAAAACGAATTATTGCAAAAGAACAAGAAATGTTAACAAAAGCAACTAATCGAAAACTCCATGTAAATATTTATATTTGTATTTATAGTTATATTATGAAATTGCTAAATGGTTTTATTTAATATTTACAAAACACTTTTGATTCAATTCAAA
>NW_004440300.1:95199-102868 GCF_000330505.1 Entamoeba invadens IP1
ATGATGTAATAAAAATATTAGATTATTTTAGGGAAAATATATTGAAGGAGTGTTTAAAATTAGCTTTTGGTGTCTTTTTGGGATGGCAGAAAGAACAAACAATAGAGCAGAAAGCTTTCACTCTTCACTCAATCGTTTTGTTGAAACAACACATTTTTCAATCCATTCATTTTTGAAAAAAGAAAAAAGTTTCAAAAAAGAATTGATTTGCGTTTTTTTAAGTATACAAAATGTATGGAAAAAAAGAGGTCATTTACGAAAATATTGGATAAAAATGTGACACTCGAAGTAAAAAAAACGAATTAAAAGGACTTCATCCCATTACAACCAAACAATTTTTGGAAGACTGTGCTGTAATACTTGGGAGTAAACAAAATGATGTTATTTTTATAACTGAAACTAAGATTATTGAAGAGGAAGTTGCTGAGGAAAATGCTTTAATTGAAGAACTCGTCAAAAAACAAACAACAGATCCTTATTCAAATGATTCTGAAAAGAGTGGACAAAAAAGCAAACAAAATATGACGATAACGTTATAAGAGAAAATAAGTTTGTTATTGTATTTAATTATTTAAATAAATTACATTTTGAAAAATAAAAAATATAAAAATATAAATTTTAATTTGTAATGACAATAGGTGTAGATATACCAGAAAATAAATTAATTCAAAACTACCTGCTAAACGACAATGAAATGTTTTTGAGTTCAGCTGTCGTGTGTGATACATCAAAAGATCAAAAAACATTTCCGACTAAAAAGAAAAAACATCCAGTAAAAAGAAACGAATTTCAGATTCAAAAGAAATTAAAAAAATTAGAATGGTTCAAAACAAGAATAGAAAATCTTTAACAAACAAATCTAAAAACAAAAAAGAAACGCGTAAAACAAATTCTTTTTAATGTTTTTTAAGTTTACAAATTCACATGTATAATATATCATAATTATATATACATATGTTACTTTTAATTTTTGGTTTTAAAGTAAAAAAGATATAACTTTCAATCATTATTTGAATTATTTTACACTAAACATTATTAATAAATTAATGTAATAATTTGGAAAGTATTTGGTTTGAAATTGAATCAAAAGTGTTTTGTAAATATTAAATAAAACCATTTAGCAATTTCATAATATAACTATAAATACAAATATAAATATTTACATGGAGTTTTCGATTAGTTGCTTTTGTTAACATTTCTTGTTCTTTTGCAATAATCGTTTTTTATATAATGCTATTTTCAACTTAAGTTATCAAACACAATATTTTTTAATTTAAAATTTTACTATAAATAATACACAGAACATTCTAATAAAAACGAAAAACAATTTCAATTAAAGTTACAAAATTTCAATTGTTTATTGAAATAAAAATGAAAAGTGGGGGTGAAAAAATAAAGGGTGAAAAAATATGGGGGCGAAATAACACCCAATCAGTAAATTCCCGTTTTATATTTTTTTATTTATTATTTTCGGTTAAAAAAAGAAAAAACAATACCGACTTTTTAACCCTCAAAACCAATACAGTAATGAAATTCAATTAAAAATACGGGATTTAAACGAAAAATTTGAACAAACTTAAACAATTTTCTAGTACTGTTATTTTATCTTTTTCAATGTTGAGATTTTGAAAAAAAACAGCATTTTTACCTTTTGGTTGTAGACAAGTTGTTCGAATGGGTAAGATAATCATATCTAACCTCTCAAATTACAACGTTCTCACTTTTTTAAAATATGTGATGATATTGTTTTAACTTTTGTTATTTTATGGTTGTCTGTTTTTTAAAGACAAACTTTGAAACAACACGCATTTTAAATGGTTTTGTTTATTTCAACGACTATTTCTTTGTGTTGTGAGTGTTAATGAAATTGAGAGTTTTTTTAATTTTCCAACATCAACATTTACTTTTGAAAAAAAGTCGGTTTTACTCACACCAAAAACAAACATATGGTTAAGCAAAATTTTTGAAGTAGTAAGTTATTTAATATTTTTATTGTTAAAAATTATTTCAATTTATTAGATTGGTCTAAATTCAATGTTTAGACAAGTTCTTTTTTTTGAAAAAAAAACAATCAGAAAAACAATGTCAAACAAAATTAATTGTATTTGGAATCATTTACTTCAAAAATAGGGCCATTTTGGTACCTCCTTTTGAAAAACTGTTTATAAAGTTCAAAGTTACCAAATTGTCGTTGTAACTTCAATTCAATGTACCCCGACTGTCGAAATAAACTAAACAATTTAGACTTGAAATTGGATTCCAAAAGGTGGAGAATTCCCAATCACATTGAAATGGAAGAACATTGATGTTATAAACAGTGACACAACTCCGTTGAATTCAACAACTTTATCTGCAGATGGAAACAATTTCATTGTTGGGAATAAAAATATCTAAAATAACATCGACACAAACAAAAGTAACAACAACATCATTTGGTCATGTTAACTCTGCATATGTCGAAATTAGTTGTGTTGATAATGTTATAAACGCATTCATTGAAGTTGCATATCCCCTTTTAATGTCGACTAATTTGATTACTTTATTAAACTCGATTGATTGTAATTGATGTTTTTCATTCTGAAGAAATGAAGAAATGGTGAAATGTAAAATTAAAGTTTAAAATAACAATTTCAAAACATTTGTGATTGATCACAACGTTAATGCATCACTTAAAATGAGTATTTTTGATAATTTCTTTAAGTAAAACCACTCGATTACAAAGAAAGAGTCTGATATCATCAACCAATCTAATAACAATCAATACAGTGTATGGATTATCAATTGAATCTTTGACAATTTCCATTTACAACCATCAGTAAAATTGCTGATATTAAAAAAGCATTAGAAAGAACTAAAATTTGTTGGGTTAACTGTTGAATCCAAATTTGGAGCACTCAAATTGACAAATTTGAATCAAACTACAACGGATATAATTGGTGCATCTAAATATTATAATGACTATGCAGATAATTATTTGTGTTTGAATCAACTATTTTTCGACTGCAAACAACAACCAATAATCACAAATAATAATAATAATGATATTTTTACATTCAATAGCCATCATAGAAGTCTTTCGGTTATCATTCAAAATACAAAACAATTACATTGGATGTTAAACTTGAAACTATGGTTATTAAAAACTCCATGTCGTTAACAACAACTGATTTTGAATTTTTCTCATTATCAAAACATGTATCAAAGCGAACTATATTTTAATAAAGTTGCAAATGTAACAGAATGAATATTGTCGATAGAAGTTTTTTCTGTCCTAACTTTAAATTGATTGGGGGAAAACTCGCCCCTTTACAAACTCGCCCCCCGAGAATTCACCCCTGTAATTTCACAAAAGTTCAACACAAGTTCAACAAAATTTCAACAATAAATTTTTGTATACAATAAATAAAATATTTATATTTACTATATTTTATATTAATAAAATATAATAATTATTTATTATAAATATATACATGTGATGCTTTTAAGATTATTTATTCAAAAAAAACAACAAATGATTATTTTGTTCATGTTTTATATTATATAATATTATTATAAAAAACATTTTTATATTAAATGACATTAAACATCAATTATATTTCGTTTTTATCGTTAATTAAATATGATTAAATATTATTATAATATAAAACCATTATAAATAGTAAAACCTAGTAATTTTTATGGGGGTTAAAATACAAAAACCATTTATTTAAAAAAATGGAATTCCATGAGAATCCATAATCAAATTTTCCTTCTCCTCCACATTTTGTTATATTACAATCTGAAAGAGGCGAAGAAATGCCTTATGTTGACGGTAATAAATTTTCTCCAAAAGATCGCGCTACCGGGTCTTTTCGTTGTAGAGTATGTGGAAAATAATTTGGTGTCATCGAGATGAATATGGTCATTTAGACAATTTTGAATTTCGTGGTAAAAAAGAACACAGACATGAAACTTCTGATTATTTTGATGATTACTACACATGTTTGCTTAGAGATTCTTCAAAAAGCAATTCCTCGACATATAAAACAACTTCAAAAATAGTCGCTGAAAATTATGTTTTGGGTTCGACCAAACGATTTTCAATGGGAGAAAGGTTTGTGAAATTAAATAAACAAATTGCTCCGAACCCAACATCAACCGATCAAATTGTTTTTACAGATGAAGAAAAAGAATTGATATTATATAGTGATAAAGAAATGGTTAATTTGGGGAAAAATTATTTTTCTTTTATTTGCCAATCAACAATACTTTTTATTGATGGCACTTTCAAAACATGTCCAAGTTTGTTATTTAATTGCGTCTAAAAAATAATTCAAATGATATTACATTTTATTCAACAATTAACTTTTATTATTATTTATAATATTAATATTAATTTTTATCACAATAAATTGAATAATTCAAACATAAAACATAAAATAATATATATCGTAAAAATAAAATATATGTTATTTTCAATTTATTAAATAATATTGTATTATGTACAAATTGTTGTATATTGTATATTGTATATTATAAAATATGATAATAATATATTATATCATTATTGTGATTAAAATAAAATTATAAAATATATATTATATATTATTTGAGAATTTCAATTTTACATTTAAAACTTTTTTCTCAACTTTATACTATTCACGGTCTTCAAAACGGTCAAAGTTTTTTGGTTTTTTATTGTTGTATGAAATCCAAATCACTTGAAAGTTATGATGTTTTATTTAAAAAAATCGAAGAGCTGTGTGAAACACCAATTTTTCATTAAAATAAAATTGTAATTGGGGATTTCGAACTGGTTTATTTTGGAAGACTTTTTGAAAAAGATACAATAAAAAATTGTCATTTTGATTACTGTCAATCGTTGTTTCGAAGGGTTTCATATCTTGGTCTTAAAAAAGTATGTTGATGGAGACCAACTTAAATTTGTAGTAAAAATGTTAATGTGTCTTCCTTATCTTCCAGAAGATAGAATTACTTCCGCATTTGATGAAATTGTAAAAGATAACAACGATGAAGATATAAACAAAGTGTTGATTTATTTCAAAAACAATTATTTAATCGGGGCTTTTAAAAAACGGTTTTGGTGTGTCTATGGATTAACAGAAAGGACATCAAATCGTGCAGAAAGCTTGCATTCTGCTTTGAACAGATTAAGTGGGTTAACACATCCAAATGTTCACGTTTTTATAGAAAAACTCAAAAAATATCTAAAAATATTGGACGTCAAATTTTTTCAATACAACACACAGTTAATTAAACGACGACAAAACAAAAAAACCACTGAGAAAAATATGTCAATTAACGAAAAACAAAAAGAGTTATTTAGTGAAATTCCTTTGACATCGAAACAATTTTTGATAGATTGTATAATCATTTTAAATAGAAAGGAAAATAGAACCGTTTTTGAATCTGATGCCAAGTCAAGTGCGCTTGGGGTCGATAATGAAAATAAAATTATCGAAATATTAAAACAAGAAGATAATTGTACAAATATTGGTGAAACACAAGAAAAAACAAATCAGAAATTACAACCAACTGAACAACATATAGATACATAGTTTGTTAAATTTACATTATAACAAAATGGAATTTAAATTAATAATTTAATTTTAACACAGAGAAGATAATTTATTTGACACAATTGTAAATGACAAAGAAATTCAAATTGAGAAACGAAGTTGGCAATCAACCGAGTGTTTTCTAGAAGATGTCGAATTATCAATGCAAAATAACAATTATAAAGCACCTAAATTAAGAAGAAGAAAAAGTATTGCAAAAGAAACCAAAAAATTGATGAAAATAATGTTGGCTCAGAGAAATAATAAAAAGAAAAGAAACAAACTTAACTAAATCATTTATTTATTTAACAAATCTATATCAGTATTTATTTATTTTTATTATAACATAATATTTTATTAATTCATTAATATTGATATTATTATAATAATATTTAATCATATTTAATTAACGATAAAAACGAAATATAATTGATGTTTAATGTCATTTAATATAAAAATGTTTTTTATAATAATATTATATAATATAAAACATGAACAAAATAATCATTTGTTGTTTTTTTTGAATAAATAATCTTAAAAGCATCACATGTATATATTTATAATAAATAATTATTATATTTTATTAATATAAAATATAGTAAATATAAATATTTTATTTATTGTATACAAAAATTTATTGTTGAAATTTTGTTGAACTTGTGTTGAACTTTTGTGAAATTACAGGGGTGAATTCTCGGGGGGCGAGTTTTCCTTTTCCCCTTTAAATTTGCTGTTGAATTTATTACAAATACATTAAATTCTCATATTTGGCTTGATATAAGGAACCTTCTGATGTCAATTTCATTTATCATAAGACTATAAATAAGACAATTTCACTTAAATCATTTGACCGTTTAAGTTGAAAAATAAGAAATAAAAGAATAAAAATACTGACAGTAAAAGTAAAAAAAATGTTGTGTTACTATTTTTAATACATTTTTCTGTTGTTTTTATCTATTTTTATTATTATTAGTTTTTTATCAACTTAATTTAAGAAATAAAATGGTATTACTAAATGTGATTAAATATAGTTCCAAGCTCATATTTAACGTTTTCTAAAGAACTTCTTTTTGTAGGTTCATTATCCCAACAACCATTAATAATATCATATATGTTTTGATTCATCTCATCTGGCTTTGGTAATCGTGACCCCTTTATTACAAACTCTGCAATTGACCAAGGAAATTTGAATTTATCTTTAGAATATGCATAACTCCATGTAATACACTCGAACATGGTTATAGCCAAAGAGTATACGTCAGCACTCTTTTTATATTTTTCTCGTTTTAACACTTCGGGCGCCATGTAGACTGGTGTACCAATTCCCTTTGTGAATGTCATGTTAGTCATCATCATATTGACATTTCTTGCACTTCCAAAATCAGTCAGTTTAGCATTTACACTGTTGTTTAAATCAATTGAAACAACAAGTATGTTGTCTGGCTTGATGTCTCTGTGTAATATCCCATTTGTGTGTAAATAAATTATTCCACTTATTGAATCCAACATCAATTTTATTCGAAGTTTCATTTCAATTTCTATGCTAATTTTATGTTTCATTAAATCTTGTAATGAACCAAACAAAGCAAATTCGGTGACCATACACATTTTATTTGGTATAAACACGGCTCCATAGAAATGGATGATATACTCACACCTAAATTTATCTAACATTGCAACTTCTTTTTCAAATTCATCATCTGATTTATCTCCACTATCAGTTTTGCCGTCTTCGGTTTGTTTCATCTTCTTGATGGCTACCTCATTTCCTCTATATTTTCCTTTGTAAACAACACCAAAAGATCCTTCACCCAATTTTGATTCTTCAAGCAACTCGTCATAATCTATTCTTGTAGATTGACTAGTAATTCCTTTCATCACAATTTCGTTAATATTTTCGACGTTTGTTTTGAGATTTTTTGAAACTATGCAAATCGTGTTATTTATTCGACACGTGCATTTGGGTTTCAAATATATTGAAAATTCACATGCAAACTTCTTTTTTAACATGACGACTTCTGGTGTTGCTCTTATCGTAAATTTGTCGATTTGTGTTGTCATGGTGAATTGAATTTTCAAGACGCCTTTGGACATATTGCCAACACAAAACA
>NW_004440300.1:102968-104504 GCF_000330505.1 Entamoeba invadens IP1
TAAATTTGTATTACACAATGAACATGAAAGATCACATTTATAACAGTCCAACCCATTTCTGTAATAACCTTCAGCGCATTTTGCACATCCACCAGATGATATAAATTGTGTGCAAATTCCCACCAATTCAGAATTTGTTTTGCAAATATTATTTGAAATGTAAAATCCTGGTGGACATGAAAGACAATAAGTCGGAGTTATGACACAAGTCAAACAATTTGAATCGCATCTTTCACATCTGTTGGATGATGAATTAAAATAATAAGCGTCTTTACATCGCAAACAAGAAACCAAACTCTGGTTTGTGCATTGTATATCGTCATTTGTAAGACATTTAGTATTGTTTAAAATTAAACTATTATTACACGCTAAACACTTTGAATTTGTGATGAAAGTGCAGTTGTCATAAAATTTAGAACATCTTCCGTTTTCATCATTTGGTTCAGAACAGTTATTGTGTTCACATTGTCCAGATTTATTCATTTCAAATTCAATTTCACATTTTGTGGGACGACCATTTTCACACACTTCACTTGATTTGTAGAGATCCGAGCACTTTTGACAAATGTTGGAATTTGTTATATACCCACTTTTACAAGCAATTATATTATTTTGATTTGTGTATAACAAGTGTTCATCGGCAATTTCACATTTACTGTTGTTAAAATTAAACGTTTTTAAACTGCAAATTTGACATGTACCATTTAAATTTTGAATCAGACAAGATGATGTATTTTGACAGTGACCTTCAGAAAGTAAATACCCATTTGAACATTTTAGACATCGATTTGATCGTTTCAACAAACAGTTCGGTATTTCAACGCATTTACTGTCATTGGTAATATAATATTCCTGTTGACATCTTAAACATTTTTTTGAATTGTAAGAACAGTCAATACAATTTGAATCCAAACAATTGTCACATTGTTGTGTTGTTGTGTTGAAATGACCTCCATTTTTACACATTGGATTTATAATAAATTTGGTACCATTTTCACTTGAGTAAATTGATTTCGATACAACATGTTGAAATACAAAACTTTGATTTGAAACCATTAGAACAGTTTTTGTTAGAGATGAAATGTTTGTGATCAACTTATCAATCTGTGAATTTACACTAAGAATAAAGTTGTCTGTCTTAAAAAAGGAGACTTTTTTGTTTCCAATGGCAACACTTTCAATGTCAAGTTCTTCTTCGACTTCGTCGTATTTTTGATGTGCATTTGTTGATTTATCAACGATTAAATTTAAAGAGGTTATATTTTTGGGTGGGGTGATATAACAATTAACTGAATCACAAGGACAGTATGGCTCACTATAATCACCATTTATGTTATTCAAATGGCAAAACACTTTGTTTGAAGTTCCAATTCTTAACAAACGATTCCCCATGAGCAGTTTTGTGTTTTGTGGCAATGTCGTTTGAATTGGATTTACAGAAAATGCTAAATTGACTTCTGACAAACTTTGAAAGGAAAATTTGGTTGAATTAATTTGATAAGTAAAAAAGATTGGCAAATCTCTGATTGTTCTATC
>NW_004440300.1:104604-106831 GCF_000330505.1 Entamoeba invadens IP1
GTTTTTGTTAATGAATTAAAATAACAAAATAATAAAGCGAACTTCATTAATATACCTTGTTGCATTTTATGTTTAGATTATATGTTTTTTTCAACAAATAGTGTCATGTTTTAAAAATAATCCATACAAATCCAAATAATGTTTTTTTAAAAACAATGCTATCTTTCAAAATATAAATAACACAAAATTTTTAATTTATTATAGTTTTATTTGATTTAAAATTTAAATATTTAAATATAACATTCATTTGGCCTAAACAGCCTTTTGCTGATTGTTTTTCAAAAATAACCATTATTGATAATATTTTAAACTGTTTTGGATAATATTGTATATGACCAACTGTGACTGTAGAAGGTAAAATCTCAAAATTATATGTAAAATAATATATTAATTTGAAGTTAAAAATGGTTTAATATATTATTAATAATAATTTAATATATAAAAAAAACTGTAATATAATTTATTAGAGTCAGTCTTTTAATTTTGTCCTTTCTCCAAACAGTAAAAAAACTGAAATATTGTTTTTCTCACGTTTCAAAAAATTTAAACATTCCAATTATTTATATTTGAAAACGAAAGACAACAGCTGAAAAAGGACAACGTTAAAAGACAGACTTTATTGAATGTATTTCAATTGTAATGTTTCAATATTATTTTGTAATTGTATTTAATCATGATTAGACATTTCAGTCTTTTTGAAAAAGGTATTTTCCCAAAAATGTTTTTTTTAAACAAAACACCGACAATTGACTTAAACTTTTGTAGGGATCTAAATATATGATCAAATTGAATTTTATTAAATTAAGTTTATAATTGTCATTCAAACGTTTTTTCAATATATTCGTGGTTTATCAAATTGGTTATAATGTTTAACAAATCATTATATTTTTAAAACATGAAAATTTCTATTTTTATCCAAAATTATCGATTAATTATAATATTGATTTACAAACATCTTTATTTTAATAAAATTAAAATATTTATTATTTTTGTCAATTACCAATTCACAAATTAAACAAAACAAATGATAAGTCAATTATATAATTAATGATTTCGAAATCATTGCAAAATAGGCCTATTTTGATATATTATAATTATTCAATAATTATTTTTTGTTATAAGTTTGTATGTTTTGTGTTTTTAATTTTTAAAACACAAAAACATTTATAATTGAATTTATTTGGAAACATATTTTTAAATGAAAACATTTTTGGAAATGATTTAAATTAAATATACATAGACTCAATGTCTGAAATAATAGTTATTAACAGTGTATTTATTTTTTTAAAATGTGTTTAATAATTAATTGTAAATAAAGACTATTCAAACTATCGAGAAAATGTCAATTAAAACATTAAAAAAACTAATGATGAAATAACAATGCTTCCAACACCATTTGTACACTTCTCGCTATTTTCGTCTTTACATGGATTTTCATAGTGTTCTTTGCATTAATCTAAAATAACATTTCCATCGTAATACCCATTAGTACATTTAAAAACACAAACATCTTTAACTGTGTCAACTAACAACTTTTCTTCACATTTTTATACGTTTCTTTGATTCAAATTTGACATTTTTGATGAGTTGAGAGACATTCAGTTATATCCAAGTCACAATAATCATTATTTCCATCCGATGTAGCTTTCATTTCTTCACAGTTTTTACACATTGGGTTTGGTTTTGTAACATCAATAAATTGCGTTATTGAGCAGTTCAATGTCATCACAACATTATCTCCAATTTTATTGGGTTTGAAATTTTCAGTCACAAAAACTCTTAAAGCCACCTTTTATAGAAGATCACTTAGGAATGTTTTTGGCACCTCATTTCCATAGAAATACAAGTTACTTTGTGATTCCAACGGGTCTAATAAAGTCTCCAATTTTCCATATAAATTAAGCGACTGTAATTTATTGGTTTGTTTAAAAGCGTCTTTTCCAATCAATTTGACATTTTCAGTACCCGACACCAAATTTCAACTTTGTCGATATTTTTAATATTGTTTATTGATGAACACTCTTTGAATGTAAAATCTGCAATTGCTAATTGTACATTGAGATCGACATCTTTGAGTTCATTTGCATTTTCAAATACATTTGTTCCAAACTCGAGAATTTGAGTTGATGGGAAAGTCACTACAGTCGACTTGGCATATTTGAAAGCTCCATTTCCCAATTTGGTTATTGAATTGCCAAAAGTTATTGTTGGAATTCTTATTTGTTCA
>NW_004440300.1:106931-116152 GCF_000330505.1 Entamoeba invadens IP1
AAGCAATCCCAAATTAATTAACACGTTCAAAACAGAAACGTAATAATAATAAGTTTTTATTTTTTCTTTTACCTAAACCCTTTTTTTGCCTTCATACACAAAACAATTTTTTGAAAATTTTTATTTTTTTTATCAACTCAATTTTGAATTGTATATTTTATATTCACACTTAAAGTGAATGAGTTTGTTTGTGTAAAACAAGAGCAAAGCTTAAAAAAAATTAGGCCTAATGATGGTTTGATATATTTGATTGTTTTTTTATAAAAAGAATATTATCATTTGATTATAACGAGAATAATTTTTATAAAGTCGTTATATTTGTTAATGCGACTATTTGACGTTGTTTGTCATAAAGTGGATTGACGATGTAGCGTTTTTTGTTTTAATGTTGAAACACAATAAAGCGATATGAAATTTCGTCCAAAAAGATCATTTTTGATCAATCTTAAGTAATTGAGTTCTCATTTGTTAATTATTTTAAGTAAAATAAAACTGACTATTGGCCGGTTTGGGTTGGAAAGGGGTTTTGGTATAGAAATAATAAAAAATGATTTGGACAATTTCCTTTTTACTTATTTTTCTTCTTAAAAAAAAGTTTTGGGTTGTGAAAGTGTTAAATTAATCAAAACTCATCACCACTTCAAGTGAAGTACAATTTTTGAATGTTGATTCTGGTATTAATATATATAACCACAAGCTTACTGTATGAAAAAATGGCATTTTCAAAAACTCCTTTTCCGAAATCGGTAATAGTCGAAGAAGGTAAAGTGACCATAGTTGAAGTAATTTTTTTAAATGCACCTTTTTTGATTTGAGTCACATCATCACCAAAAAGTATCAAAGATATTTTTGTTCTTTCAAATAAAAAATTGTCCAAAAGAAGTGATAACACTAAATTACTGAAGTGTTCGAGTGAAGTGCATCATTTGAAAGTATTATCTGGAATCTTTGTTGTTCTTTTTATAGTAACAGTTATCAGCAAAACCATATTTTAGAATGCTCCGGTTTCAAATCTATCTATTTGTACATTTTCAAAAGTGATTTTCTCAAGTTTCGTTTGAACAAATGCATTTTCAGTTTATTTGGTCACTGCATTTTCGAATGTAAATTCTTTCAAATTAACATGTCAAAACAACTCAAAACTAGAAAATGTTATCTTATTAAAACTATTGATTGTTTCCAATTTTGTGTCATTATAGAATGTTCTATTTGTGATATTTATTTCGATTGGAACAGTTACTTCTGTTAATGATATACATGTTTTAAACACTCCGATTCCAAAAGACTCGATTTGATCTTGCAAAGTTACTAAAGACAATGGAATCAATGAAAATGCGTTATAACCAAATTCAGACACACTTGAACCAAAAGTGACAAAAAATATTTACGAAATGTAAAAGCTTTTTCTTTGAAGTGAGTCCCTTTTTCTATATTAGTTGATGTTGTGATCTCAACACATCCACTGAATGTGTATTTTGGTACTATAGTAACCCCTTTAAAATCTGCGGTTATTAAATTTGCACAGTTACTAAAAAATTAGTACCAAACCCACCAGATGGATTACTCGTTGAAAGACTGAAACTTAGTCGAGTGTTTTTAAACACATAATTACAAATATTTTTAACATTATTTTCAAAAGATAAAATATTCAAATCACTATTAAAAAACAAAATTGTTGAAATATTAAACATTCTTTATCAAGTGTTTGTTTTAAGTAAAGTCCATTCTTTAAAAAATACTCGCTTAAATAACAAGAACATAACTTTAATTTCTTTTTGTCAAAAAATGCATTTTTTAAATGCTGATATTTTTGAATCTTCAATTTTTATAATTGTAGTAATAAAAATTAATTTTATAGCACCTTTAAATGCAAAAGCTTTAATAGTCAATATATTAGTATTTTTTTTTAAAAAAAATACTGGTTATTTGATGTATGTTTTTAAACCAACTTTTGTATTAATAATTTTAAGCTGTAGATTCGATAGTCACCTTGTTTAACAATGAGTTGTCCCACATTTAACAAAGTTGTTAATTGTGTTGATTTGATAGTATATTTTTGGCCTTTATAAAACCCAGAATAAAAGCAAATAATATTAAATAAAATATTAAATAAATGATTAATATTGATTTATTCTTTTTAAATATAACGAATTATTATTGTCAATAAAATAACTTACAAATTGGTACTTAAGAAAAATATTAAAAATATAGATAATTCTTTGGGCTAAAATACATTTTCTGCATTAAAGTTCATTTTTCCAACTGTAATTTAAAATATAAATTCCCTTTATAACCTAAAAATAAAAAAATCATCCTAAAAGTACTACAGTATGGACACTCTCCCCAAGGTTGACCATTTCCCTGTTAGATTTTTGGTAGATTCCCAAAATTGCATTATAATTTTAAACAATTATTGATAATAATATGTATTTTTTGTATTCATAGAATGATATAAATTGTATTGAAAAGAACCCAATTAATGGTAAGAAAATCTTATGTTATGTTATGTTATATTTCAATATCATAATTTAACATATATAAACAATGGTAAAAAAATTATAAGCTAAATATGTCAAAAAAAATAAAAATATTTTTTTTTTGAAATAATAGACATAATATAGTTATTCTGTCACCGAGAGCCGGGAACTATTCAAAAAACAATTTTATTAGGCCCAACAACTCCAAATCCTAGAAGATGGGCTTGATCTCTAATGAGAAATTAAAATGATCAGAACATATACAGGTCAATACTAAACTCCAATAGTTTTCTAAAACTATTTTAAGTCTTCAAGTGATTGGTTAAAACTTAAAAAAATGTTTTTATTTAGAAACAATTTTTGGATAACGATTGTAGGCCAACTCTATAAACATGTATTTTAAATTTGTTTTTTTTTGATGTCATTTATTACGGTTTCACACAAGACGAGACTTGTTATGATAATGTCTTGAACAGTTATAAACAAATGTATTTTATATATTTTTATTTTTATTTTTTGTTTTTGTTTTTGTTATACAACACTTCTTGTTGTCCGATTTTATATCGTACTTATTCGGGATAACCTCGTAATAAATTTACTTTGAAGTTTGAGATATTTAATATAATTTGATGAATTTTATCATGCCTGTATAATTTTTGTATAAAGTGAGGGGAGATATTTACGTTTTTTGGATTTATCTTGACCATATTTGTAAAATGCCGAAACAAAAAAATGAACAATTTATAATAAATACAAAACATAAAATCACTTATGTTAAATTATTTAAATTGATATATGTTAATATTAATAAAACCAATCAATGAATTTTTATTTGTTGGTTGGTTGGTTTGTGTATTTGACTTTTTAAAGAGTAAGTTGTATGTTTCTGTTATTTAATAAATTATTGTTTAATTGGTGATTGTCACTCAGAACCACATTTCATAATTTCAATGTTGCAAACTTTAAATTATCAACACGTGTTGCATTAAATTTTTAGACTTCTAAAAAAACAGTTTTAATAACTTATGTACATGTGAGTCTTTAGTCATAACCCTTTTTGTGTAAATTGTGATATTCTCTTAATTTTGGTGTTATCATTTAAAGTTAAGATTGATTTTACATGTTTACATCATTAAAAGTTAACACATTTTATATTTTGGCTATCTTTTAAAACAAAAATGTAGCAATTAACAGTGAAACATTATAAACAAACTATTTTTATTAAATTATTGAAAATCATATTTAATAAGAGTATCCATTTAAATTAATCATAATAGTTGTGGTGTTATCGAAATATACTTGTTTACTATTATGTGTTGTAATTTAAAAAACAATAAAATAACAATTATAAAAAACAATAGTTTATAATATCTCGCTCATAAATTGTTATCAACAAATAGCTGTTGAATAACAATTGTAAATATTGATGTAGTTACATAATAAAATTGATAACAATTGTTTATATTTGCTTTTTTATTGTTTCAACAAAACGTCAAATAAATTACACAAAGTTACAATTAGTATTTGAAAATAACAATATCAATAACAGTCATTATTCTACTAAAAATTAAATTCGACAATATTTAACAATATTATATAATTGTTATTAATTATTAATTTTGATGTGCTGACTTTTTTTACCGTGTTTAGTGGTGTTTTTTGTATGTTAAGTTGCTTTCATATTTTTTATAATAATAATAATTATTATAATGTATGGTTATTTTTCTCATTGTGAAATAGTTTTCAAATAATTGAAAATAATTAAAAGAAATAGTAAATGATATTGAGTAATTATTTGGCAAATTTTCATGTTTGTAATATTTTGCAAACTTATAAAAGTACTTTTTCAAAATACAGTCAAACCTCTATCGAATAGCACCTCTATCGAGTGGTACCTTTATCGAATGGGATTTTTAGCCAATTAAAATTGGATACCGCTCGATAAAGAACTGTTTTTTATATGTTTTTATTTTAATATTTCGGGAAAAATAGATTTTTTTTCTTTGGATTTGTGGTAAAATGTTTTTTAATTTCATTTTATTATAACACTAAGACAAAAAATAATAAACAAATAAACAAGTTTATTAAATGGTAAAAAAAGTATTAAATATTTTAATTTTTAAAAGTGAATTAACAATTATAAAACGTGTTCTAAACAACACATTTGTATAAATTCCATTTGTATAATAAATTTAATTAAAATTGTCAATTAGTTTTGGCTTGGTGTTAAATCGTTCAATTCACAAAATTCTATATATTTAGTGGTAGTATCCTTTACTTCTTCTTCTTTTGTTTGAACTTGTTCTTTGAGATCTTCCAATTCCATCATTTGTTTGACAAGTGATGTTTCCATTTCAATTTTTCGTTGTATTACATCACCACTGTTAGGTATTTCATCTCTTACTACATCAACGTCTTCTTCAATCAAGTCTTCAATATGATAGCCCAATGTATCAATTTGGTCAAATACATTTTCTCCTTGATACAAAGCATGTCTCCAACAATTGATTATTGTTTGAGATGTAACATCTTGATACCAACAAGCGGTTAATAATTTAATTGCATCTCCAACATTGAGTTTTAGTCCAGTGTAAATTTTATTCGCAGATACAACTTCGCTTATTGCTCTGGTGTATTCGGAAATAATTTTCCTTTTATATGCACATTTTAACGAATGAATGATTCCAGCATCACACGGTTGAAACACCGATGTTGTATTTTTTGGAAGAAATTCCAACCTGATGTGTTTAAGAATCAACTCATATTCATGATATCGAGTACTTTTTATACCTTTATAGACATGTCTTGGTTTTTCTTTATAAAACCCAAGACTTAACGTCAGTTTATGATTCGGAGCGTTGTCTACAATAAGAAGAATACATCGGCCACTAATGGTTAGTCTGTCTTCCCATTCAATTAACCAATCATGGAAATGCTCAGTGTCCATCCAAGCGTTTTCTTGTGCGCTATAATACTTTTTTATGGTCTGATATTCTGGTTTGTTAAGCCACCTTGGTTCATGATATTTACCAATCACAAGCAAGTCTTCTTTGTTTCCAGCAAGTGAACAGCAAACCATTACAGTGACTCTTTCTTTGCTTTGTTTTGCTCCATGGTTGTTTGTTAAATCCGACATTGTTTTGTCTGGAAGCAATTTGAAATATAGTCCAGTTTCATCTGCGTTATAAACATTTTCTGGTTGGTATTGAGCAATGATATCAACCAGATAATTTATTTGTGTTTGAAGATCTTGTGGATTTACTGAATTACTCTCTCCGCTGTTTTTTTTTGGATTTTAAATTGTATCTTGAACAAAATCCAGTGATCCAACCATTAGAAAATTTCAAGTCCTCGTAACCATTTTTCGCACAGTAACTATTGGCAAACGATTTGATGACTTCATATGTTACAGGACAATTATACCGTTTTGTTGTAATAATCATATTGTTTAGGTAATCTTCCATGTCTTGATGTTTAACCTTTCTTGATAATTTAGATGAACCAGGAATTCCCTTTTCGATCAAAGTACTTGGTATACCTTTTTTTAATAAAATTCTTAAAGATTCTCTTCCTGGTTTTTTGTTATATTTTTCTTCGGTTTTTCGAATCAGAGTGTCTACACTTTGTGTGGGATTTGTTTTAAACCATGACAAAATTGTTTTCTTTTCGTCAATGGTCAGAAAGACTTTCTTTTTGGGTGACGACATTTATGATTTTTCAGTTTTTTCAGTTAATTTTTAAATGCAAAAATGCTTTTATAGTTAAAACGTGTATATATTTTTTTTCTTATGTATTTAAATTTTATATAACCTATTTTTGAAAAAAAAATAAAAACTGTTTTATTGTGTCAAAAAAGTCAAATAATAAAAATAGAAAAACCCGCTCGATAAAAATAAAATTTCCTGAAATTACCACTCGATAGAGGTTTGACTGTAAGTTTTATTTGATTTTATTATTTTAATAGTATTTTAAAATTGATTTAAATAATATAGTTTTGTTTAGTAATGACAATAATTATTACACGTCATTGAGTTATGTCAACAGAGTCTATAAAAGACGGTCCAAACAACTAAATACATAAAATGCAAATCTTTGTGAAGACCCTCACTGGTAAGACAATCACATTGGAAGTAGAGCCAAACGATTCAATTGATGCTATTAAAGCAAAAATACAAGAAAAGGAAGGCATTCCACCAGACCAACAAAGACTTATTTTTGCTGGTAAACAACTTGAAGAGGGAAAAACCCTTTCTGACTACAACATTCAAAAGGAGTCAACACTTCACCTCGTCTTGAGATTGAGAGGTGGATATTAAGCATTTCGTCTCTTTGTATTCGTCTTGCTTTGTAATTCATTTTACTTGCTAATTTACTGTTGAACATTTCACAACAATATGTTGTGAGTTGGATAGAATTGATAATCTTTATTTTAATATAAAATATTAAATACAAACAAAAAATGCATTTGCCGGGACTCGAACCCGGATCTCCACCTTGGAAGGGTGGAATTCTGCCCTTAGACCACAAATGCTTCTTGATATTTTCTCTATTCTAGATTGATTAAGTCGGTAGGTTTAAAAAATATGAATAAAGAAGAACTTGATAAAATTCATTATTATTATAATCATCGATTCTAGTTAATTGTATAATAATTATACTAAAACTTTAAATTTTTTTACTTGTGTATATCAAAACAAATCTTATATCAATAACACATGTCTAAGCGCGTTGATGTGTACTCCATTCAAATTATTGAGTCTTATTTAAATGAATATGATGGTTTTTTGTTATTATATTAGTTTGTGAGTCGTATGAATATATGCTTGATTAAATTTAAAAACATCCAATTAATATCACTTCAATAACAAACAAAATTTTCAGTACATTCAAACCTAATAATAATTCATAACATTTTTGATATAAAACTTATTATTAAAAAAAATTTCTTTTAAGTTATTAAAAAGGTCTCAAAGAGTGTCTGATACAAATTAAGAATATCAATGAGTGTCCTCTTGCTGTTTATACAAAAAACAGACTTATTTTAACACTAAAATTTTAGAATTCACAAAGAAAATTAAAACCAATTCATTCAAAGAATGTCTTGGGACTTCAATACCGTTTCCAAACTTGATTATCGAAATATCTCAGTTTGTGTTTTCTTATTGTTATAATATCACATAAATTGCATTGCTGCCACATCTTATACACCTTAGTAATTGGGTGTTTAATCAATGTATGAGATTTATAGTAATAAAATTCCCAGACCTGCTTGAGTGATTTCAAAAACGTGTTTTTGTAAATGTATTTTTTTTCTGAATTTTTGGAACAAACGTCATTTTTATTGGCATTCATGCTTTTGGTGGATCTTTTATTTAAAAGTTTACAGTTGACAATAATGTGTGTAGAAGATTACTTGTTCTTTATTTGTTATTTATTAAAAAGTTTGACACTTCCACAAAGTCTTAAAAAAGTTGGAAAACAATGTTTTGCCAAATGTTAATCACTTGAAAGTGTATTTTGCGAGTCAAAAAAGTGGTTTATGACTTGTGGTGTTTTATTTATTTCTTTAATTTAAAAATTGTTTTTAATATTCAATTAACAATAATTAAAATTTTCTGTTGTTGCAATTATAATATTAAATTTGCCAAATTGGAGATGTTGAATGTATTTTTCATTGCTTGTTTATGAAGTAATACAACTTTAAAAAAGTTGTTATACTAGAGACTTTATAAACGATTGACTTGATAAAACTTTTTTGTAAATAATAAGTAAACAATCACTTGTCTGAAATAACCTTTACCATTTTCAAAACACAATCTTTATTGATTCCAGAAAAGTCAAAAGTAGACTCATGGCACCTTTCTATTTTTTGGATAAATTACTTCTTTCAAACTTTTGCAATAATAAAATGCTCTTCTTCCTAAGTATTTTATTTTATCATTAAAAACGACTTTTTCAAGTTGAGTGCAATGCTCGAACGCATCTCTTTGCACCACTTCCAAATTTTTGGGCATTTCGATTGTTTTAAGTTCGTAATTCCCCTTGAAAGCATAAGCTTCAATAGTTTTTACGGTCACCAAGTTTAATAGACGTAAGCATATTTAAAGTGAAACACATTCTTGGTATAGTCACAATATTCCCATCCAAATCAATATATTCCAAAGGACAATCAGTAAAGCATTTCCTTTTAAGTTTTTCAAGATTTTTTAAAACCAATTTGACTATTTCACCTGATCGAGTGTAAGCGGGATATAATGATTTATACTCTTTAAAATTACTTCTGTCAAAACAATAAAACAGATTTTGCATTCCGCCGTTGATTAATAATTGTTTTACAAAGTACCCTTCATCTTTAAACGTTTGAGCTTTTTCATTTGTATTTTGAACGTAAATTTGTGTTAAGTTTGTTGCTCCTTTTGCACAACAATAAGAAAATTTGTGTGTCGAATTTTTAAATGTTATTGATTCCAATTTCATACAATTTCGAAAGCAACTCTTTGACACTCTATTTGTTTGGGATGGGAAATCAAATGTTTTTAAAGCGCAATTTTCAAAGGAATTATCCCCAATGTAAGTCACTGTATCTGGTACTTTAACACGTGTCAACTTCGTGCAATTTTGAAAACAACAATTTTGGAGCTCGACGAGTTTTTGAGGAAGAAATTAATGATACCAAAGAATCGCATCCCATGAAACAAGATTGTCCCAATGAGGTAATATTGTCTGATAAATGTATGTTACTAG